>NC_086448.1:160768529-160875307 GCF_028390025.1 Pseudophryne corroboree
ATGTGGACGATTTATTACTGTGTTCAGATTCACTGGAAGCATCTCTGAAGGATACGAAACAGCTCCTGTTTCATCTTTCAGACACAGGACACAAGGTGTCCAAAGACAAGTTACAATTATGCCAAACTAAGGTAAAATATTTGGGACACTGTCTAACACAAGGACTGAGACACCTGACCACTGATAGAATCCAAGCAATTAGAGACATGACTCTGCCACAAACCCAGCAACAGATCAGAACGTTTTTAGGAATGTGTGGGTATTGCCGTAATTGGATCCCAGGGTTTTCCATTTTGGCGTTACCTTTGCAGGAAATGGTCTCCTCAAACAAACCTGATAAGATTTCGCATACAGACGAGTCCGAAACAGCATTTGAGAGACTCAAACAGTGCCTAACGCAGGCACCAGCACTAGGTATGCCAGACTATGGGAAACCCTTTGAACTATACGGAACAGAAAGTGCTGGTTGCGCGGCAGGTGTACTAACCCAAAAACACGGTGATGCCAGTAGGCCAGTTGCATACTACAGCGCTCAGCTAGACACGGTAGCGCGATCCCTCCCCACATGCTTGCGAAGCGTTGCTGCGATAGCATTGCTAGTGACAAAAAGCGAAGATGTCGTGCTAGGCCACAACCTCACAATCCATACGCCACATGCAGTATCAGCCTTATTGAATTCTGCCCAAACCAGACACGTCTCATCAGCGAGGTTTACAAGATGGGAATTGGCACTAATGGCCCCCGTAAACATCACCATAAGGAGATGCAGTGCATTAAATCCTGCAACGTATCTCCCAGGTGTGCCTGGTCAGGCACAAAGGGTGGAAGGTGAGAGTGATGGGGAAGGAGGATTTAATACAAAGGAAGATACACATGATTGTATGGAATATTTGACCCAAAATTTTACCGCAAGGCCTGACATCAGTGACAACCCACTGGAAGATGCAGAACTCACGTTCTACACGGACGGTAGTTGTCATAGACAGTCAGACTCGGGAGACTTGTGTACTGGATACGCAGTCGTAGATGACCAAGACACCATAGAAGCGGAACCACTAGGCCCACCTCACTCAGCCCAGGTTGCTGAACTGGTCGCCCTAACCAGAGCATGTGAATTGGCTAAGGGTAAGTCAGCCAATATCTACACCGATTCTAGATACGCATTCGGGGTAGTCCATGATTTCGGAGCCCTATGGCGCCTCAGAAATTTCATGACGGCAGCTGGTACACCGGTAGCGCATGCAGCTCACATAAAAAGGCTTCTAACAGCGATACAGGAACCCGACAGAGTGGCTGTTATCAAATGTAAAGCACACACATATAGCCAAGACCCGGTATCACTTGGTAACAGCCGAGCAGACGAAGCTGCTAAGTTAGCAGCTGCTACCCCCATACAGACAGACACCACACAATTGATGGTATTTAATACCATTAACACACAGAAGTTGTGTGAAATGCAAAATTTGTGTTCCACACAGGAAAAGGCAGTCTGGAAGGCAAAGGGATGTGGCCAGGAGTCCTCAGGACTCTGGACGGATGGACATGGTAAACCAGTGGCCCCCAGAGCATATCTTCCATGTTTGGCTGAAGCAGCTCACGGGCTGACTCATCTAGGCAAGGAAGGAATGTGCAAATTGGTGAGAGCATACTGGTGCGCCCCAGGATTCTCCTCTCATGCGAGTAAAAGAGCAATGTCATGCCTTACCTGTTTGAGAAAGAATATTGGAAAGGCAATACCTACAGAACCATCCCATATCCCACCTGCCGGCGGCCCTTTCCAGGTAATACAAATTGATTTTATACAATTACCCCCTTGTCGGAATTTGAAATATGTACTTGTTTGTATAGATGTTTTCTCAAATTGGGTCGAAGCATTTCCTGCGGCTACAAATACCGCTATGTTTACTGCTAAGAAAATTGTGCAGGAATTTGTATGTAGATATGGTATCCCTAGAATAATCGAAAGTGATAGGGGTACCCATTTTACAGGTGATGTCTTTCAAGGAATGTGTAAGTTGATGGGAATTGATAGCAAGCTGCACACTCCGTACCGTCCACAGGCGAGTGCGAAGGTCGAAAGAGTGAACAGCACTATTAAAAATAAATTGAGTAAAGTGATGGCAGAGACAGGATTGACATGGCCAGAAGCTTTACCCATTGTATTGTACAGTATCAGAACCACTCCCAGGTCCCCTCTTAATCTGTCCCCTTTTGAAATCTTGTTTGGTCGACAACCGCATGTCATGATTAACCCTCAGGATGATTTGAAATGTAACAATGAAGTGACTGTAAAGTACTTGATTAACATGAGTAAACAGTTAAGGAATCAAAATGATAATCTGAAGTTGGTGATTCCTGATCTACCTGATAGTAATTGTCATGACATTGAACCTGGGGATTATGTAATGATACGGAATTTTCTACGCTCAGGTTGCCTTATTGACAGATGGAAAGGACCACACCAGGTCTTATTGACTAGCACTACAGCATTAAAGGTTGCTGAGAGAGAGACTTGGGTCCATTCATCCCACTGCAAGAAGGTTGCTGATCCAGAGAAGTCCCGTGATAAGGAACAGACGGTAGAGGTTGTATCACTGGAGTGTCTGTTCCAGGAGGACTGAGGCGGCACCTGAGCCTTGAAGACCGAGAGCTGTTGTCGACTCCCCACTCCCTTTTATTATTTTCCTCCACTTCCCATCCCCTCTCCCTCAAATTTCTTTTTCCTCCTTCTCATTCTTCTCCATTTCCTCCTATAAGATGGACTTGCCCCAAGAGACTGTGATCCGGATTTTCCTGTTGACCATGATGTTGACCAGAGCAGTCTGTTCCGGCGAGAGTACCATGGAGGTCGATAGAGGTTCTGGAATGGGTTCTGATGATAAAGATGGAGGCGTAGTTTTCCAAGATCAACCTAACCAACAAGCAAAGGCGAGTATCAGAAAACGATCCGATAGCATTGACCATAGAAGAAATTGTGACGGATTGTTAGCTGAAGAAAACTGTATCTGTAGGCTCTGTAACAATGTCATTGAAGATGGGTGCATTAAGAAATGCCAATCCAGTTTTAATATCCATATGGACCGGCATCCATTGAGTGACTATCACTCCTTAGTGGGTAATGTGTTAAACAAAACAGATTGTTGGGTATGCTCTCAAGTACCTCAAGGTCATAGCAAATCAGGGCTAGTGCCATTTCCTTTAACGATAGGGGAGGTACTTGAGTTAAATGGTGGGAGACCGGTGGACAGGAGGTTTAATATCTCCAGCCCTCCTAGTTTGAAGCTCCACCAATACCATGTGGATAGGTCCCTATTATGTTTCAACATCTCCAATCCCAGAAAGCCGGGAAATTGGGGAGTGTCATGGAGTAACCACACCATGACCTTTTCGCATAGAGCAGATAGAATGCCTACAGATACAGAGCTTGTACGCCACATAGCCAGTAGAGGAAAATCTTTCCGGTATAGGTACACCTTAGGAAATAGGATTACGAGAGTTGGAGAAGTATCACCAGGATACTGTGCACATATCGTACAACCTGATACGTGTATTAAGCAGATGGAAGAATTAGGGTTAGGAGATTTCACCTGGAAGGTGTGTAATATGGTTATGTCCTTCTCCGTCCCATATGTTCTCCCCGATGATGCATATTTCATATGCGGGAGAAAGGCGTACAAGTGGCTTGCCCCAAACTCTGAAGGATTGTGTTATATTGGAAAAGTATTGCCTGAAGTAATGACTGTAACACATGATAAAATGAAAGACATACATCGTGGTGCCCAAGCTCCTTATACTCACACCCATTACGAGCACGTCGTTAAAAGGCACCTGATAGAGAAGACAGAGCATCCGGCCTCTGATCTGATAAGTGAATCCACCGGGATTCAATTCTTAATCGCGTTAGATTTCACCCGCACCGCTAGAGGAGTGCTGAATTATAAATACATATCGGCGCTCGCAAATTTGTTAGACAATATCACTGAAATGTATGATGACACGTTTAGATATACGGGAAGGGAACTTCAAGCATATAAAACAGAACTGGTGCAGCATAGAATGGTTCTTAATTACCTCACAGCAGTGACAGGTGGATATTGTGTTACATTGGCAACACAGTACGGCGTGAAATGTTGCACGTATATCACGAATAGCACAGAGGATCCGGTCGAGGTCATAGACCAAAAGATGGACGATATTCTCCAATTGAAGTGGGAATTTCGCCGAAAACACAATCTCACTCTTGCTGCTGTAGGTAATGAGCTGACTGGTTGGGTGTCATGGTTGAACCCGCGAAATTGGTTCTCCGGTTTGGGAGACTGGGCTCAAGGAGTCATAATGGATGTTGGGAAGTTTCTCCTATGTATCTTAGGTGTTGTCATATCCATTGGCTTGATATTTAGATGCGGTCAGGCTTTAATGAAGTGCAAACATCGTACCAGGGTAATGAGTTTGAGGAGTGAGGAAACTGTAATTAACCTGGATTTGATTTATGACCCAATGATAGAAACAATGATGTGATGAAAATGCGATTTCTACGGTCCGTTTCTTTCACCTGTTTTTCTGGTTTTTCTCCAAGATAAAAAGACCCACTTGGACGAGGAAGTTGACGAGACGCTATACAGACAACGGATAGACCAAAGAAGAAGTTTTGACCACTTGAGATACGGACATTTGATGAACTTTGCCATGGATCCCCAGTTTCCCTAGAACTCTTAAACTTACGCTAGCCCAACATTTTTTGTAAATCTAATGGCATTGACAAAGCTTTTTGCTCACACCTAATGGGCAACACAGCGCAAAGAAGACGACTTTCAACTGATACCGAACAAAACTTCAACCGACAAATGTACATTAACCTGACATAGAATACCACCGCATTTACCGTAATTATGTCTTTTCTTCATTTCTACAACCCTCAGGTAATGACACACATAGTATAGGGAATACAGGCACAGATATCAGCAATCACATATCCCCCCCATTCATGTATCATCAACTAAAATGTGCTCCCCATTTTGTTCAAAACCCGAAAAGAGCTCGGTAAAGTTTGACAGCCCATCCACAGACCCGTACCACGGGATAAGAAGGAATTCAAATGTATACTTCGCAATACCTCGAAGCTTGATTTACAACACGTACGGCACGATGATACATGACCCCCCAAACATGGACTCATACACACATGCTCCTGCTATCTCACTAGGTCATACCCTCTTCCCACCTACTCCTCTCTCCTCCCTTACCCAACCATGGAAATGAATTAACCCCTGACATATATTTTTCTCCTTTTGAAATGTTTTAGAAGGTGGCAGTTATTATTGACTGCCAAAGGGTGGACTGTCAAAGTCAGAAAAATATCTCTATGCACACTACCATATTTGCACCTCACACAGGTCCGTGCTGCGCATGCGTACGCTCTCCCGTACGTGCGCATACTCACAGTCGCGGGCACCCGCAGGCGCATGGTATGCGTATTTACGGTAGAGTTTATGCGATCGTAGCGTGCGACTCAATCATTACATATTTTCACTAATAATGTAATTTGTAGATCATGGTCCCTTTGATAGATTCTGAAAGTTTGGTTAATATAGAATGTTTATGAACAGAGGAATCCCTCTTTGTTTGATACGAAGGGTCAGACAAGAGTAATACAGTGGTGTTTAGTATCCATCGGAAGAATATTTAATTAGAAATATTCCGGTGTTGGTTTGAAGCAGATCAATCGCTCGTGCGAATAGTTATGGACATAAGAAGTTTATGAACATTTACTTTATTTGCACTTTATTACCCATGCGGCGGGAAACCCAGTTTCCCTCCCACCTGAGCAGTTGGAAATAGTCACAGCCCACCTGTATGAATCAACCTATGACCTTTTGTTATAATGCGAAGCCGAATTCCTGTGTCCAATGAACAATGAGATTGTAGGGACCATTGAATTGTATTGTGTGTGGGGCATAAATAGGCAGGCCGACCGTATCCAGTTCACTCTCTTCAACGGTTCTCATTGCTGATAATCGGGAGCTGGATATCGAGGCGCATGCGATCGTTTCCCTTTGTGCGTAAGTTTTCTCCGTAATCATATTGTCTTACTGTGAGCCATCTCTCTCTCTCTCTCTCTACTCTTTCTCTCGTATTTTCCTTTAATTGTATTGTATTGTATTTCCTGTGTAGTTTATCTGGTTAGTTGGTTTATGTTATATTGTAGTGTATGCTTTGTACTGTGATTCTTTTTGCAAGTATAATAGTCATAATACATATAATAGGTTTCGGACCCTAAGCCCAGGTATCTGTGTATTCTTTATAGTGTTAAGTATTCTCTGAGCGTCGGTGACGCTCAAGCAGCTTTGTAGTTAATCAGGTTACACCAGGTTGCACTTACACTCTGTCTCTACACTAAGGTATACTGTGTATCTCACTGTTAAAGGTATAGATATAAAGGTTTAACGTTGTGAGCGTCTGCATCGCTGGTGATCTCCTCGTGGTCCCGAGCGTCCGCTACGCTATAGCGAATCATTATGTTAGTCGGCAGCCAATAGCGTGCCTGCCTGTGATCACTGGGCCGTAAGCGAACGTGACGCTTGAGCGTCTCGACTACGGCTGAGCGATCGCTACGCAACTTGCGTACCCTTACGGTACTTCTTACGTAGATAGCGTACAGTGTTCTTAGACCTCTTAAAGTGATTTATATACGATAAATATTTAGCTTTATCAATATATATGGTTACAGAATTACAATTACATAAGAAGCAGTTGTAGTTACATAAGGATCTGTTACAGCCAGCATACTTCACCCTATTTGCTCAATGCACAGTCCTCTCCATCTTTGAATCTGCACCAACAGCAATGAACAGAGCTTCCTGGGTGAGGGGAAATACCTACATACTGTGTATTGGGGGAGATACATGTCCGGGACTGAGTCTTCTGTTATTGGTCCAGGGGAGGGAGGTCTCTCATTCATGATGTGTTATTGGTCAGTTCATATGCAAGCAACGTCCAGTTTGATGTTGCAATTATAGGGGTCAGCCACTGGTTTCTTTCTGCACACATGCTGTCTTTCAGGAAATCCTTTGTTCACTTTAGAATGTGGCTTCATATTCATACATTTAATCATAACTAATCATTGCAATGTGCTACAATCTACCCATAGCTATCAAATTAACACACACATTCTCCTGATCATATTGACACTAAGCATGATATGTTTAACTTGTTCCATTCCAATAATACATATATATCTGGTTTTACACTCTCATATAAATACATTATAATGTCTGGTGCTTGACATGTTTAATTTATGTGTTGTATGAAATATGCGTTGAATGTATCTTTGTGGCTTGTCTGTGTGAATGCATATGCTACCATATATCGCTGTGCACGCTGCGTGTATGGGCACGCACAGAGACCCATCTGTTTGGAGTTAGTATGTGGTGTGTATGTAATATTTTTGACTTCGACAGTCCACCCTTTGACAGTAGACAATAACTGTCATACTAAACATTATTACAAAAAAAAAAATATTTCAAACAATAATCGGTGACCTAGACACACGTATGTATTCATTTCACAAATCAAACTGACTATAGTTGGGGAAGACAGGGAGGAGGACGGGACATCCTCTATATGCGCTCGACGGTCACAGGATCACTGGTTGGGTGTGGGATGACATTCAACCTATAGAGTATGCTGGGACACTGCTATGGCCTATGATGTCTGATTTGAACGAATGTTGCACACATACATGTACCTACGTCTTTGTACACTGATGGTCGGATTCGATAGAGTTTTTGCTGAGTAGAGGGAGAAAACACAAATTGTAAAAGAGACATATAAAATTTTCATGGTATATATTCCTATCACTCCCTGAACATTTCCACTCCTGGATCATATGCTAGGTCTGTTTCATCATTGGACAAGGGTTATTATTTCAGGTAGTGTCCTTCCTAGATAACATAAACCTTCGGAGTTCGGGGAGAGCCCTTCGTAAACTTTTCTTCCACATACAGTATATTAATGAGCTCTTTATCTGCAATGTGCGAATAGCCATTGTCTGATTGTTCCTGATTACCTCCCAATTTCCTGATTTCCTGAAATTGGTGACATTTAAACATACCAGGGATCTATCTATGGTACTGGTGGACCTTAAGACTAGGGGGTCTAGTTATATTATATTCCTTGTCCACCGGTTCCGCCATCCCCCCCTCCCCCTCCGTGTCATTCAAGTACCTCAGCTAACTTTAAAGAATATGGCACTAATCCTGCATTATTTTGTCTTAGAGGTACCTGTGAGCACATCCAACATTCCGTTTGGTTTAAGACCATACTCACTAGTGAGTGGTAATCACTCAAGGGATGTCTGTCAATGCTGCCTTATTGCTAGACTGACATCTCTGGATGCACTCATCTTCAATTATAGGGTCCCAATAACTACAAAATACAGTATTACTCAGACAATAGCCTATCACGTTACCTCCGAACTCCGTAACTACTGGACCTTTGATTTTCTCTGGCTTTAACAAAGTGATAGGCTGATCCTGGGATCCTATAAAGACATCACTCCTTTCTCCAGAACCAGTTCCAGTCCCACAGTCAACTCCTCATGAAACCTCACAAAAATAGAATGTCCTGAAAATGTTCGGGAAAAAGGAAAGATAGAACAAAACAAATCTTGCTTATAGCAAATCCGTTACTATGACTGGTCTTTATGTAATCCTTTAGTACGCTCAGGTAGTGTTCAACAGTGCTGCCTCTCAGTCTTCACGGAACAGATTCTCGGGTGATATTTCTGCGAATTCACTCCCTTTACGAGTTTCTTCCGGACTAACGACTTTCCTGCGATGGGAATTCATGGACCCAAGTCTCTCTCTAAGCTACTTTCACTGGAATCGTGCTGTCAACAAAACTTGGTACGGTCCTTCCCACCTGTCTATTAGGCAACCTGAGCATAAGAACAATCACACAGTCTCTTGGTTCACAAGCAAGATAGTTAGTAGTTGGCATACCAGGAATCAACAGTTTCAAGTGCTTTTGTTAAGTTCTCAAATGCTGACTCATCTCGATAAGGTACTGTGCTGTCACCTCATTGGTGTATTTCTGATCATGGTGCGGATCAATCACGACATGAGGTTGTCTTCCAAAAAAAATAAAAAATTTCAAAGAGGGTGATTCGTTAAGTGGGGATCTGGGAGTGGTTCCGATGCTACATAACACTAGTGGCAGTGTCTATGACCACAATAGTCCAGTTTCAAGCTATCACTTTGCTCCTACTCCTAAGGATACCATACCTACACACAAATTTCTGCACAATTTTCTTTGCGGTAAACACAGCAGTATTTGTGGCGGCAGGAAATGCCTCTACCCAGTTTGAGAAAACATCAGTGCACACCAATACATATTTTAAATTCCTACAGGGTGTTAACTGTACAAAGTCGATTTGTATTACCTGAAAAGGTCCATCTGCAGGAGGAGTATGGGATGGCTCTGTTAGTGCTACCTTACCAAATGTTCTTCCTCATGCAAGTAAGACAGGTCATTGCTTTCCTGCTTGCCTGAGAAGAGAACCCTGGTGCACACCAGTAAGCCCTTACCAATTTGCACATACCTTCCTTACCCTATGGGAGTCAGATCATGTGCCGCCTCAGCTAGGCCTGGGAGATACGTCCTGGGGGCTTCTGGCTTACCTTGTCCATCTCTCCAGAGTCCTGAGGACTCCTGACCATACCCCTTCACCTTCCAGACCTCCTTTTCCTGTAGGGAACACAAATTTGCATCTCAATTTAATTGTTGTGTGTTTGCAATGTAGAGTACCATGAGCATCACTCAAAAAAAAACATCTCTAGAGGAAAAAAAAAATATATCAGGTCTGCGTTCACTAACTGGCTGTCACTTATGTCTGGTCTCGTAGTAAAGGTCTGATTCAGATATTCTATACCATCATGCATATCAGTGTCTATACAAAATTTCCCTTCACCAGTATTCTCATCCTCCACCCTTTGTGCATTACAAAGCACACTGCAGTAATATTCTGGTGCCATCGTGACAGCTCTCTCATGCTGATGAGACATACAGGGTTTGGGCAGAACTTTGAAGGACCAATACGGCATGTGGTGTATGAACTGTCAAATCATGTACCAGTGCTACGTCCCAGGTATTTGACCCTTGTCCTACACAATTGCAGTTTATCCTTTGAGACCTTGTGTCCTGTCTGGAAGAGGTGAAACAGAAACTTTCATATCTGCCAGGGACGACTCAAATGAATCAGTGCACAACAAGTCATCATCATATTGTATCAGCACCGACCCATTCTCAGGCTGAAATGACTGTAAACAGTCATGTAGGGCTTGGGAGAAAATACTCAGGCTGTCACTGAAACCTTGGGAGAATCGGGTCCATGTATTGCACCCACTTTGTGAACGCAAAAGATGAAGAGGAAACTGTGAAGAAAACAGAATAGAGGTTGGTGATAGTAAAGTTTGTAGAGGTGGAGAGGATTTTATTAAAATGACAGCTGGATTGGGCACTACGGGGAACTGATTCTTAAATACTTGGTCTACCTCCCTTAAAGCTTGTGTTTGCTGTGTCACTACTGGGACTACCTCAGCCATCAATCCAGTGTCCTGTCCATCCTAAGTTCATAGGAAACCCGGTATCTGTGAGATAATTTCCTCTACCTGTGATGGACATGAATCTAGAACAGTGGAATGCAACATTAGTCTTTGAGGAGTATCTAACATACCTTGTACTTCCTGAGCAGGCGTACAATATATGTATTTCACATTTCAATTTATACAACAAAATCTCTGTCGATTAAGTTAGTCAGGGGCCACTGCTGCTAGGAAAAAAAGAAAAAGGGTTTAGCATCATAGAGGCCCAATCGTAACTTCAGCAGGTTTTGTCAAAGGGTAATGTTGCACTTCTCTCGTTCCTCCCATTTGCCGAATTAGTGTTTACCAGTGATCTTATCCTGACGGAGAATTTTCTAGCACTGCAAAAAAAACAAAAAAAACAAGCTTCTAGGTCATGCAAAGTATTCATTCAATCCTTCTCATCCCGTATTAAGGGTCTGTTCATGGTCCAACAAACATTTCCGAGCTTATCTAGACAAGGGCATTCCTAGAAATGAATACTTCTTATGTGGTAGTTAAAAAGAAGTACCCTGGGGGTTACTCCATCTCTGTACGCTTTCCTACTGGGAAATACTAATGTGCGGACAGGATATTCTCCATTTATGACATTACTTTCTTGATTTTTATTTATTTTATTTTTTGGGGGGGTGTTTTACTATATATGTACTTGAATGGCTCCATACTTACCAGTTCCACTGGTCTTAGCCACTTTCCCTGCAGGCTATAGCTCCTCTTTTACCGGTTGGAACTGAGTGCATGAGAAATGGCTGAAACCAGAGCTAAGTCACCATCTCCTCCTTAATAAAACTTTGACATTCATCAGTACACATATAGGTTACATTCATAATTTTCATATTTTTATTATTTTCGATAGTTCGTATACTGGCTGTAACTGCTTCCACGTCCACATATGGCGGTGTACTTGCTTTCTCTTTTTACTTACTTATTGTTGCTATGAGTTCAAACAGTTATTATGTTTTCGTTCTTATATGACTTTGGTTAAACATATTTGTTTTCATATTACCTGCAATACCTCAGGATCAAAACCACCAATCACTGGAAATGATATTCCACCATTCATACGTACTCAATCATTACAAAAAGCCTCTGCGTGTAAGGACCATACTTCTTACACCTAATATACCGAGCCTCTGCTCCTCAGCCTGAACCCTGGCTCCTGAACGCCTCTCGCATGCCCACTTGGCTCCCATTGTGGACTTTTTAAACACAGACACCAAATGGCCCACGTGAGACGATGGTGAAAAGTCCCTTCGAGCGCTTTTCACCCGCTCCTGCCTCCGCTGGCCAGTACCATGGTCCACTCCAGTAGTAATCACCCTGCGTACCCAGACTAGGCCCCTACCAGACCCCTCAGCACTGGAAGTATTGAAGTATTAACAGCAATAAATTAATACCCCACCTTTTTCAGTGGAGGTTACAGGCCTGCTACTTTTGGGTTTCTATCCACTGGAATTTTGTTGGGTGAGAAACAACTTATCGATCACCCTTTCCAATGAATGTCCACTAGGAAGATATCCTGAGAGAGAGTCAGCGAAAAATTCCTTTACTTTACACAAATCACGTCTGCGTATGCTTCACACAGCGCGTATGATGATGCAATTGCGTGGAATTATGCAAATGGTATCATGTTGCGGCACGTATCACGCACACAGACATGCAGTCCAATCGCACAGCTTATAGATACTTGTTATCTATACGCACTAAGATCTCAGGAGTCAAATTCACAAGCTGCGCTCCACAGCGGGAGCGTAACACCAACCCTTTGGTCAATATATATCACGCTCCTCCACACGTTTTACCTTGAAAAAAACCCACACACACTACGTGCCTCAAATACCAATTAATACGTAAGGTCGCTAACCTTTAAGCCACCGAGCCTCTGCTAACTCAGTGCCTCACCGACGAGATCCCGCTTTGTCCTGGTTCAATTCACTCACACTGACTTTCAACACCCCCAAACTTTTAGATTTTCTGTACAGAAAAAAAGAATAATTTTTACCAGTGATTGATAACATCCCCTTCAGAGGTATTACACTTTAAACAAAGTATTATAGTAATGTGCTTTAAAATTGGATAGTTACCTGTTAAAATGTATTTTATCCCACCTTAACAATCAATTTCTATTATGTGGCCAACTTCCGCTTGCGTAAATATGCACTCACGTTTCCCGCCTATGCGTCCGCGTGTGTACCCGTGCGTCGCTATATACCCGTCCACGTACTATTGTACTATGACACGTGTATACTTGTGTACGCAAATGTGTATCGCTGCGTACCTTTGCACGCAGCTTGCCACACTCTGTTACCCAACTCTAGTAATACAATAAAAAGCAAAAAACACTATTTGTATTGTGTTGTAGTAGTTAAATAAATGCTTCCACGTTCCCTTTAAACACCGGAAGTCCCCTGCCGGAAAGCTTCTGCTACGTGCTAACTAAACTTTTAGGCAGGAACGGAGCTTCACTTATGAAATGCAAATATTTCGCGAATTTTCGTTAACAATAACACTTTAACAATCAATTTTAAAACACTTCAATATAATATGGCTAGTGACTATAATTTAAATGCTATGATTCAGATTGGATTGCTATCTTGCAGAACATACACTGATACAAATATCCATATAATAATATATAATATTATATATATATATATATATATATATATATATATATATACATATATATATACAGATGGGTCCATGTTTTTCTTGACCTTTAATAGGATTAACTGAGACTGGGCAATCAGACTTAATCCCCTGCTGTAATGACTTAATCCCCTGCTGTATTGTTCTCTGTATTGAATTGCAGCTGAGAACAATAGATAAAGGGTTTATGTTAATAAACCATGTTGTGCCTAGGCGCAGCAAACTAGCCAAGATAACCGTGGACCCATCTGTAGATATATATATATATATATATATATATATATATATACGCAGAGAGGAAGGAAGAAGCGTGTCGAAGTCGAAAAATATTGCAGTACACACGTCACGTACAAACTACACACAGATGGCCTCTGTGCGCGTACTTGTTCTGCCGTGCGTGCGCATATTCGCAATTTGCATATGGTCGGTCCTGCGTATTAGCGCGTGGTATAATTAATTACGGTAGTGTTTGTAATCGCATGGAAAAGCCATAAAAACACATTGCATATTTAATCCAAATAGTGTACATTGGACACATAGTCTCCCTGCACCACACCAGCGAGTTACACTTGTTTAAATGGTATAAGAACAAAGGGATTCACCTTTACAGGATAGAAGGGGAGAGAACTAGGTTATAAGGTGGTGTTTGGTATCCAGCTGTAGGGTATTTTAAAAGCAATATTCCGGTGTTAGTTTGCAGAAGATCGCACACTCCTGAGAATAGATATGCGCTGGAGCAGAATATAAATATTAACTGTATTTACTGTACACTTGATATGCGGCGGGAACCGAGGATAACATCTGCAACTGCACCTGGACCAGACATCGCCCACCTATTCAAACTGACCTATGACCACTCCTGTACTGTAAATGACCATCCCTGTGTCCAATGGACAAAGAGATTACAGTTTCCATTGTGTTAGGTTTTGGACAAATGTATAAATAGCCAGCTGCAGGCCAGGTCACTCTCTCAATCTCTGAAGGTCATCTACCTTGATGACTGGGGACCGGACCGGGAAGAGCAGGCGAAACCAAACGTATGTACCATTGACTGTAGCCATTTCCTTATTGTATTGTATTGTTATTATTGTAACCCCCTGCTAGTAAAGAACTGTTGGTGGGTCAGATCCCAACATAGTCTTTTGAAATACAAATTGGTGTTGTGTCTCTCTTTCCCTGCTAGTGTTATATAAGTGTAATCTAGTCACACGTGTAGCTGCAAAGTGCTCATGGCGTGTCTTTGTGTGTACGCACCGCATGTATTTTGTACGACCATCGCAGCGTTTGTACGCAAGGTGCATACACGGTACGGGGTTTTGTACGCAAACTGTGTAAAAAGTACATAGGCTAAGGATTGATTACAGCGGCCGCAGCGGCTCCATTTTAAAGTGTATTGAATGTATTTTTAAAGTGTTGCTTTTAGTCAGTCCTGTAAGTAAATCAACATTTACAATTGGGGGCTCAATCCAGTTTTCACATGTTTACAGACTAGCAGGTCATAGCAGACTTTCATCTATCAGCAAAGGGTGGAAGATATCTACGTTAAACCTTTTCCTGGTTGGTGGATGTTCTAAAAACCCTATTTGTGTGCTGTTATATTGCGTCTGCTCTGTCTGGTCTGCAGAGGTGCTGATAGAACCCATAGGTAAACAGGAAAAAAGCTATTTAAAAATCTGTGTAATTTTTATGGGTGCCAAAAGCGTAACAAAGCGTACCAATGTTTTGCATACTCCCCCCACATAGTGTTGCCATAGGTTATTAGTCATTTCAAAACCTGTGTGAAATCGGATACATTTGTTTGCTATATAGATAAAGTTGAAGTAAATGTATTTAAGGGAGTAATTATAAAAACACAAAACGTAGTTCTGGCCCAGTCATAAAGGGTTTACACGGAACAAGTGTGGGTTGTGTTTGTGGGCGATTATAGTTTGTATTGCTCACATCTATAGAGATTGTGTGATTTGTTTTATTGCGGACGTACATTTGTACACGTGGTTCGGACAAAGTACAAGAGAGCGATCGCGGCGTAAAAGACACGCTGGTCGCGTATTTACGCAAGGTTGCGTAGGAATACGGACGCTAAGTACAAATTACATGATATTTGTTCAATGCAGGATAGTATACATTTAATACAATAGCACATCACTATCCGATTTCAAAAGCAGGTTACTCTAAAAGTTTAAAAACTCTAAGCACCTCTGGAATAAAGCTACTGACCTACAGGGAGTAAAAGATTTTCTGTACAGAAAAGAAAAATAAGGTGTATTTGAGTGAGTGAAAGTGGAGTGAGAGGATACACCAAGTGAGTGGAGACTTGGTGGCGTGAGGCGGCTGACTCACGTTGATAAAGGTAGAGATAATACGCAAATCATGAGGTGATTTGTAGAGGAGCATGATATAGAATTGTGCATTGTGCAGAAGTATAGAAATTGTGAATTGAAGTTTAAAGTTTTTGTATTATGCTTCGGCTGAGGTTTTGCAACTTGTGATTCGATTCCAGTGGTCGTAGGGCTGATAGGTAACAAGTACCTATACGCTCTGCGATTGGACCGCATGTTTGTGGGTGCGATACAAAGTGCAACTTGATACCCCTTTACGAGCTTTTGCATAAAATCGCGGTATCATTAACGCTGTGTAGAGCATACGCAAGCGTGATTTGTGTAAGTCAATAAGGGAAGTTTTCGCTGGTCTCTCTCAGGAAAATCTTCAACGGTGGATATTCACTGGAAAAAGTAAGTTATTCCTAAAACTTCCAGTGATTAGAAGCTAGATAGGGCCTAACTGGGTACGCGGTGGTCACTACTGGAGTGAGTCGTGGTACGTCAGCGGAGAAGGAGCGAGTGAAAGCGCTAGGTGTCTTTCACCGTCTATTTGCGGTGTGCAATGGGGATTGCGTTTATTGGCAAAAAGTCTGCGATGGGATCCAATTGCACAAGCAGTGGGCATTTGGTAGCTAGGGTTCAGGATGAAGAGTTGGGACCGAGAAGGTCAGAATTGCGGCCGAGAGGGTCAGCAAGGTTTATTATGTGTGAAAAATATGGTATCACACGGAGGCTTTTTGCAATGAGTGGGTACGTATGACTGCGGAAGATAAGGCCCCATCCCCAAAGATGGGTAGCTTTAAATCAGAGGTGTTACAGAACATAAGGATTAAAGTCTGTCTGATTAAATCCAGTAAACAAAGGGTCAGACATACAAATTGTTTAAACCTGTGGCTGCAAGAGGGGGAGATGCAGAAGGAACTGGCTTGAACAGCAAGTTCCAAATCTAGCGGGAAAGCGATTGCGAGCGCACCACCACCACCATATATTTATGGGGAAAAATTGGCTACAAGCAATGGTGCATTAGTAAAAGATAAGAAAGTCATAGATAAATGTGTTAACCCTAACCCTTGCCAGTTGTATCCCATCTTAAATTTTCCTCAGGATTGTGAGCAGTAAGATGAGCCCAGCACGAAATCGGCACTCTCTCTAGCAGCCACCATACAGGACACCCAGGTGGGCACGGCTCAACCACCAAGAGTAGTAGCGAGGCCCCCTAGCGGAGGGATAAGTGAGGTTGTGTCCACAGGTAAGTACAGCACCATACACTATGCAGAGACAATAGCTCCCCACATTATAGAGTCAAGCCAGAATGACGTAGTTGAATTAAATCCTGTCAGGTTGATTGCAGTTCCCAACGGGAAAACTGACACTCAGGGGGTGACTCCCATCAGAAACATTGCCATGCATTGTCCCTGGTCCCGAGCAGAGTTAAGGTCAATTATGTCAGAATTCCCTGATCCCATAAAAGATCTAGTCGGATGCCAGAGGTTCATTAAAGAGTTAGGTAATGCCCACGAGCCCACAAATAAAGATTGGCGAACAGTGCTACGGATGTGTTTACCCTCAAATATTGACATCACAAAATTCATAACAGATTGTAAGTTAGATGCAGAGGTACCTCTCACTGATGAATACAATCAGGAGAATGTACGGCAAATCAACCTGCAATTAGGAGTATATTTCCCTACTGTTGTTAAGTGGAATAAAAACTTCTCCATAAGACAAAAAGAAGGTGAAATGGCATCTGAATATTTCCATCGAGCACTGAAGGAAATAGTTAGATACACTGGGATCGAGGATATTAAGGATAATGCACATCACATTTGTAGCTGTTTCTGTATTGATGGACGGGTTAAAGGAGGCACTGAGGACAAGGGTGCAAACCTCTCTACCTAATTGGAGAGGTATCTCGGTGGCTGCATTGAGAGAGTCCGCTGTCGAGCATGATCAGAACATCAGTAAGCACAGGGAGTCACAAGGAGATAAGCTGATGACGGTAAGTATACAGGCTCTTACAGCAAAGCCACATCAGCCAAAACCCCAGACCCCTGATGGTAAGTCACGGTCAATAGTATGCTTCTATTGTAATAAGGAAGGACATTTTGCAAGGGACTGTAGGATTAAAGGCACACATAACGTATACAGACCCCAAGACCTCAATACGAGCGATACTGCAAATCACCATATAGGAGAGATTATGAGCAACATAGAGGGGAAACAAGGAGGTAGCCACCAAGGAGAGACTGGCAGGCCTCCGAAAACTCACAGCTACCCCCCTCACATATTGTAGCTGCCAATGCCCTGAGGGAGGGTCTCACTATACAATAGGGGTTGGGTCACACATGTAGTCTGCAGTCAGTGAAGTTGATTGCTAGCCTTGGTAGTGAACCTGAGGTCATGGTTGATGTAGCTGGTGTACCATTACCTTTCCTTGTAGATACAGGGGTGGCCATATCAGTGTTGAATTCCACATCAGGTGTAAAAACCACTGGTAAAACGATTTCAGCAATGGGAGTAACAGGAACGGTGCAACAATACCCTTTGAGTAGACCTGCAGAGATTACGATAGGGCCCTTGCAAACCAAACATTCTTTCCTGTTGGCTGCATCGGCTACGACTAATCTACTCTGCAGAGACTTGTTGTGTAAAATACGGTGTGTCATATACAGTACTCCTGAGGGTGTCTTCTTGGATATACCTGAGAACCATGCTCAAGAAGTGCAAGATATACTAGACACCCCTCAAAGGCTAATGTCGCACTCTACTGTTATAGACACGTGTCCATCAAAGGTAGAGGAAATTATCTCGCAAATACCGGGTTCCCTTTGGATCAAAGATGGACAGGACACTGGATGGCGAATGTAGCTCCAGTAGCAGTACAAGTAAAAGATGTCAGGATAGCTCCAAAAATCCCTCAATATCCTCTGAAGCCAGAGGTAGAATTAGGAGTGTACCCCGTCATAGAGCGGCTGCTACAGCAGGGCATCCTAGTCAGGACGTCCAGCACCGCCAATAGTCCCATATTCCCTGTGAAAAAGAGTGGGGGGAGGGGTTACAGGCTAGTGCAGGATCTAAGAGGGATAAACAAAATAGTTGAGAGCCAATTCCCTGTAGTGCCCAATCCAGCTGTCATCCTCATGCAAATTCCCTCTACTGCAAAATTCTTCACTGTCATTGACCTCTGTTCTGCTTTCTTTTCTGTCCCTCTTCACCCTGACAGCCAATACCTCTTTGCCTTTACATACAGGGGAGTACAGTACACCTGGACTCGACTCCCCCAAGGTTTCATTGACAGCCCGAGTATTATCTCCCAGGCCTTGCATGACTGTTTACAATCCTTTCAACCTGAGAGTGGATCAGTGCTAATACAGTATATCGATGACTTGTTGTTGTGTTCTGACTCACTCGAATCATCCTTGAAAGATACAAAACAGCTTCTGTTTCATCTTTCCCATACAGGACACAAGGTTTCAAAGGATAAGTTGCAGTTGTGCCGGACCAGGGTCAAATATTTGGGACACTGCTTGACACAAGGACTTAGACACCTCACCGCTGACAGAATACAGGCGATTTGCGACATGACTCTGCCACAAACTCAGCAATAGATCCGCACTTTCCTTGGAATGTGTGGGTACTGTCAAAACTGGATTCCAGGGTTCTCTATACTTGCTTTACCTTTGCAAGAAATGGTCTCTTCGAACAAACCGGAATGGATCTCTCACACAGATGAGTCCGAACTGGCGTTTGAGAGACTCAAACAGTGTCTATCACAAGCACCTGCATTAGGTATGCCAGATTATGAGAAGCCCTTCGAATTGTACGGTACTGAAAGTGCTGGGTGCGCGGCAGGAGTCTTAACACAGAGACATGGTGATGCCAGCAGACCGGTAGCTTACTACAGTGCACAGTTGGACATTGTAGCGTGGTCTCTCCCCATTTGTTTGTGAAGTGTTGCAGCGATAGCTTTGCTGGTAAGTAAAAGTGAGGATGTAGTGTTAGGACACGACCTGACCATCCATACACCTCATGCAGTATCAGCCTTACTAAACTCCGCCCAAACCAGACATGTCTCATCTGCTCGGTTTACAAAGTGGGAACTATTACTGATGGCCCCTGTAAACATCACCATTAAGAGATGCAGCTCACTAAATCCTGCAACCTACTTGCCAAGTGTGCCTGGACAGGCACAAAGGGTGGAGGATGAGAATGATGATGAAGGAGGAGTTAGTGCAGATACTGATACGCATGATTGTATGGAATACCTGAACCAAACTTTCACTGTGAGACCTGACATCAGTGACAACCCACTGGAAGGAGTAGACTTTACCTTCTACACTGACGGTAGTTGCCACAGACAGACGGAATCTGCAGATTTGTGCACCGGATATGCAGTTGTAGATGACGAAGGTATCATAGAAGCTGAACCCCTTGGCCCACCGCACTCAGCACAAGTTGCTGAGCTGGTCGCCCTAACCAGAGCATGTGAATTGGCCAAAGGTAAGTCAGCTAATATATACACAGACTCTAGATACGCCTTTGGAGTGGTGCATGATTTTGGGGGTCTGTGGTGCCTCAGAAAATTAATGACGGCAGCTGGCACACCTGTAGCACATGCGTCCCACATCAAAAGGCTTCTGACAGCAATACAGGAACCAGATAGAGTGGCTGTTATCAAGTGCAAAGCACACACATACAACCAAGACCCAATTTCACTTGGTAACAGCTGGGCAGACGAAGCTGCTCAATCAGCAGCAAGCACCCCCATACAGACGAACATCACATCACTGATGACATTTATCACGGTCAACACACAACAGCTAATTGAAATGCAAAATTTGTGTTCCCTACAGGAAAAGGCAGTCTGGAAGTCGAAGGGGTATAGTCAGGAGTCTTCAGGACTTTGGACAGGTGGACACGATAAGCCAGTGGCCCCCAGAGCATATCTTCCAAGTCTAGCTGAGGTGGCACACAGTCTGACTCATCTGGGCAAAGAGGGTATGTGCAAGCAGGTAAGAGCCTACTGGTGTGCGCCAGGATTCTCTTCTCATGCAGGTAAGAGAGCAATGACATGTTTTACTTGCTTGAAGAAGAATATTGATAAGACAATACCAACAGAGCCATCCCATATCCCTCCTACAGATGGACCTTTTCAGGTAATACAAATTGACTTCATACAGTTACCACCCTGTAGGAATTTGAAATATGTGTTAGTATGTATCGATGTGTTTTCCAACTGGGTAGAAGCGTTCCCTGCTGCCACAAATACTGCTACATTCACTGCAAAGAAAATTGTGCAGGAATTTGTGTGTAGATATGGTATCCCTAGAATGATTGAAAGTGATAGGGGTACCCATTTTACAGGTGAAGTCTTTCAGGTCATGTGCAAACTGATGGGAATTAATAGCAAGCTACATACTCCGTACCGACCACAGGCGAGTGCGAAGGTAGAGAGAGTGAACAGCACTATTAAGAACAAGCTGAGCATAGTGATGGCTGAAACTGGATTGCTGTGGCCAGAAGCTTTGCCATTAGTGTTGTACAGCATCAGAACCACTCCCAGGTCTCCGCTTAACTTATCACCCTTTGAAATTCTTTTTGGTCGACAACCTCATGTAATGATAGACCCCCAGGATGATTTGAAATGCAATAATGAAATAACTGTGAAATATTATTTGGTTAGGATGAGCCGGCAGCTGAGAAATCAACAAATAAATCTAAAGCTGGTGATTCCTGACCTACCGAACAGTAATTGTCATGACATTGAGCCTGGGGATTATGTGATGATACAAAATTTTCTACGCTCAGGTTGCCTCATTGACAGGTGGGAAGGACCATACCAAGTCTTGTTAACCAGCACTACAGCATTAAAGGTCGCCGAAAGAGAGACTTGGGTCCACTCGTCCCACTGCAAGAAGGTCACTGACCCAGAGAAAACTTGTGACAAAGAGCAAGGTGAAGAGAACCTCATATCACTAGAGTGTTTGTCCCGGGAAAGTTGAGAGGCAGGACTGTTGAACGGCACCTGAGCGCGGAGAGCAACAAGATTAAGGACGGTTGTCGCACCATTTTCTTTTTTCACCCCCCCTGCATTTTCCTTTCTTTTCTCCTTATTTTCCTTCTTTCCCCTAACTAAATGGATCTATCACAAGAGACTGCGTTTCGGGTTCTGCTAGTAATTCTGTTTTTGATCAGAACAATTTGTTTTGGTGATGGTCCCAGAGAGGTCGAGCAAGGATCTGGAATGGGTTCTGATGGCGAGTACGAATTTGTAGGATCTCAGGAGCAGCACATCACTCGAGCAAAGGCTGGTATCAGTAAGCGCTCTGTTAGTCATGGAGCTCGGAAGCAATGTGAAGGGTTATTGTCTGATAAATATTGTATTTGTTAGAATTGTGAGAACATAGTCGAAGATGGGTGCATCCAGAGATGTCAGTCCAACATTAATATCGACATGGACCGACATCCGTTGAGTGATTACCACTCATTAGTGGGTAAGGTCTTAAACCAGACAGAATGTTGGGTGTGCTCACAAGTACCTCAAGGACAGAGTAAGTCAGGATTAGTACCATACCCTTTAGCAATAAATGAGGTACTCGAATTACGGGGTGGGAGACCGGTGGACAAGAAATTCAATATATCTAGGCCCCCTAGCTTGAATCTCCACCAGTACATCGTATATAGGTCCCTGTGGTGTTTTAATATTTCCAATTACCGAAAACCAGGAAATTGGGAAGTGACGTGGAATAACCAATGACCTTTTCACACAGAGCTGATAGGATTCCTATCAACTCTGAACTTGTACGCAAGATAGCCAACAGTGGAAAGTATTTTCGGTACTGGGATACACGTGGAAGCAAGACCATGTGGGTTGGAAAAGTATTGTCAGGGTATTGTGCCCATATCATCCAGCCAGATACTTGTACTGAGCAAATGAGAGAACTAGGGATTGGTTCCTTTACATTGAAAGTTTGCAATATGGTGATGTTACATTTTGTCCCCTATGTTCTCCCAGACGATGCCTATTTCATATGTGGGAGGAAAGCGTACAAGTGGCTTACTCCGAGCTCTGAGGGATTGTGTTATATTGGGAGAGTACTACCAGAGGTCATGACCATAACCCACGACAAAATGAAAGACGTTCACCGCAGCGCTCAGACTACCTATACTCATATTCACTATGAACACATCATCAAGAGACACCTCATAGATAGGGCAGAGCACACAGCCTCTGATCTGATCTATGAATCCACCGGGATTCAGTTCCTTCTCGCATTAGATATCACCCGTAATGCCAGAGGAACTACTAATTATAGGTACATCCATGCACTAGCGAACTTAATAGACAATATCACCGAGATGTATGATGACACCTTCAGGTATACAGGAAGGGAGTTACAAGCCTACAAGAAGGAACTGATCCAGCACAGGACGGTCCTTAATTACGTCACAGCCATGACAGGTGGGTACTGTGTTACCCTGGCAACTCAATATGGTGTGAAGTGCTGTACGTATATTACAAACAGCACTGACGACCCCACGGAGATCATCGATCAGTAGATCGACGAGATCTTACAATTGAAGTGGGAGTTCAGGAGGAAGCACAACCTTACCTTAGCGACTGTGGGTAATGAACTGACCGGCTGGGTCTCATGGTTGAACCCACGCAAATGTTTCTCAGGGTTAGGAGAGTGGGCACAGAATGTTATTATGAGTGTGAGGAAGTTTCTCCTTTGTATCCTGGGAGTCATCATAATTATGTGTCTGATATTTAGGTGTGTTCGAATTCTAATGCAGCACAAGCACAGCACAAATTTGATGAGTCTAAGGAGCGAGGGCGCTGTTACAGCAGCAGATTTGATTTATGATCCATCCATAGAGACAGTGTTATGATAAGGATTGCAAATGAATTTCATGGCCTGTTTCTTTCACCATTTTTCTCTGTTTCCCCCTTACCCAGAAACATCCAACTGGAAAAATCATCAACCCTACCCAATGTTTATGTGAATGTATTTTTATATATGTGTCTTCTCTTCATCTCTGCAACCTCCAGTTAATGGCACACATAGTCAACAGGTGTTATACACATATAGTAGCATCCACATATGTTCCCCCTACATGTATCATCAACTAAATGTGCTCTCCATTTGTTGGAATAAGAAGCCAAAAAGAGCTCGGTAGTGTTTGTTTGCCCATTTACAGACCCTTAATATGGGATGAGAAGAATTTAATGTATACTTCGCAATACCTCGAAGCTTATTTAGAACATATACGGCACGATGATACATGCCCCTCAGACATTGATTCATACATACATGCTTTTTACTATCCCACTAGGTTACCCATTTCCCACCTACCACTCTCCCCCAATCATCCAAACTTGTATATATTGTATAGGTAATATTTTTCTGTTTATTGATTAGTTAGTGGCAGTTATTGATGACTGCCAAAGGGTGGACTGTCGAAGTCGAAAAATATTGCAGTACACACGTCACGTACAAACTACACACAGATGGCCTCCGTGCGTGTACTTGTTCTGCCGTGCGTGCGCATAGTCGCAATTTGCGTATGGTCGCTCCCGCGGTCCTGCGTATTAGCGCATGGTATGATTAATTATGGTAGTGTTTGTAATCGCATGGAAAAGCCATAAAAATACATTACATATTTAATCCAAATAGTGTACAATGGACACATAGTCTCCCTGCACCACACCAGCGAGTTACACTTGTTTAAATGGTATAAGAACAAAGGGATTCACCTTTACAGGATAGGACGGGACAGAACTAGGTTATAAGGTGGTGTTTAGTATCCAGCTGTAGGGTATTTTAAGAGCAATATTCCGGTGTTAGTTTACAGAAGATCGCACGCTCCTGAGAATAGTTATGCGCAGGAGCAGAATATAAGTATTAACTGTATTTACTGCACACTTGATATGCGGCGGGAACGCAGAGGATAACATCTGCAACTGCACCTGGACCAGACATCGCCCACCTATTCAAACTGACCTATGACCTCTCCTGTACTGTAAATGACCATCCCTGTGTCCAATGGACAAAGGGATTACAGTTTCCATTGTGTTAGGTTTTGGACAAATGTGTTAATAGCCAGCTGCAGGCCAGGTCACTCTCTCAATCTCTGAAGGTTATCTACCTTGATGACTGAGGACCGGACCGGGAAGCGCAGGCGAAACCAAACGTATGTACCATTGACTGTAGCCATTTCCTTATTGTATTGTATTGTTATTATTGTAAACCCCTGCTAGTAAAGAAACGTTGGTGAGTCAGATCCCAACAAATACAAATACAAAATTGAAATACAAATTGGTGTTGTGTCTCTCTTTCCCTGCTAGTGTTATATAAGTGGAATCTAGTCAACGTGTAGCTGCAAAGTGCTCACGGCGTGTCTTTGTGTGTGTACGCACCGCATGTATTTTGTATGACCATCGCAGCGTTTGTACGCAAGGTGCATACATGGTACGGGGCTTTGTACGCAAACTGTGTAAAAAGTACGTAGGCTAAGGATTGATTACAGCGGCCGCAGCAGCTCCATTTTAAAGTGTATTGAATGTATTTTTAAAGTGTTGTTTTTAGTCCTGTAAGTAACATTTATAAGAGGCACTCAGCGTCTTGTAAAGTCAAAAAGTATATTCAACAACACATCTTAGGGTCCGACGTTTCGGGGCTCACATGCCCCTTTGTCAAAGTGTACAACAAAGTATAAAGTGCAAAACATACCTTTATAATGGAAGAAGAAGCCCCATAGCAGTATATCATAAACTATCAAAGCAGGAAAGGACACTAGCCATGATTAAAGAATAGCCCATAGTATCAGCAGTGATCCCGTACTCTATTACACAGAGAGCCTGCTGGGTCACAGTAACCACTAAAATGAATTAACAAAGCGCGTGCATGCACTGTATATATATAACTAATCAGACTGCTGGGGTTATACAACAGCTGTAATAGATAGGGAGAAAAAAGAGAGCGGTGACGTAAGTGTGACATTCATAGTGTAGAAGAGAAGAGAAGTGACCTAGAGAGGAAAAATATCATAAGTAATACAAAAAATGCAGAAACAGAAGGGGGTTAGCGGGGGGTGGGGGTGGGGGGGGTCAGAGTTAGAGAAATACATAAAAGAGACATAGAACTGGATCTTGCAAAAGTCCCAAGCGAGAAAGGGCTACTTGTGAGTAAATAAATTCCAGGGCATCATCTTATTCAGACCCTTAGGGTTAATGGTTCCAAGTCTATAGATCCACTTGGCTTCCAAATGGAGCAGTTTACCTTCACGGTCACCTCCTCTCAGGGATTTTTCCACATGGTCAATGACCATGTGTTTAAGGTCATTGATGGAATGTCCTGCATCCACCAAGTGCCTGGCCACAGGCTGGTCGGCTTCTTTTCCCGACGTTGCTTGCTTAATTGCAGACCTGTGGAGGGCCATTCGTTCCCTCATGGTTCTAATGGACTTGCCCACATACACCAAGTTACATGGGCAAACTATGATGTAGATTATAAAGGAGGAAGTACATGTAAGAACGTGTTTGATGTTGATAGTTCGCTCTTCATGTGGATGTTTAAACAAGGGTCCGGTAAGCATGTGGGTACAAGTAGTGCACTTCGGGCACCTGTAGCATCCAGCAGGTCTAGTTAAAAAACCAGAGGGGCATTCGTTCTTGCTGAAACCTGTAACGTCAGTGTGGACAACAATGTCCTTAATGTTGCGGCCTCTGGTGAAACAGGACATAGGGCGCTTGTTTTTGAAGACAGGGAGAGAAGTATCAGACGACACTAGTGGCCATAATGCCCTTGAAGCCCGTGGAACGACTGCACTCACTGTGTTATGCTGAGTAACAAATGGAATTACCTCCCCTTTGGTTTTCTTGGTGCTCGAAGATAACAAGCTGCTTCTTGGGATAGCCATCACTTCCGACTTCTGTGCCTGTAATTTTCTATAGTCATAACCTATTTGCAGAAATTTTTGTGATAAGTCTGTCGAGTTCCTCCTCCAAAGTATACCAGTCACTAATTATTCGGGCTATTCTTATCATCTGCGACCTAGGGAGCCCATTGATGAGGCTTTTAGGATGGTGGCAATTGGCCCAGAGTAAAGTATTTTGGTCAGTGGGGTTGGTGTACAGTCCTGTGTGAATCTTCCCATCCGTAATGGTAATTTGGACGTCCAGGTAATTTATTGTAGATTCATTTGTTGAATAGGTATATTTAATCGGGGAATTGCGAGAATTCGCTGTCAACATCAACTTTGTTGTACACCATGACAAAGGGGCATGTGAACCCCGAAACGTCAGACCCTAAGATGTGTTGTTGAATATACTTTTTGACTTTACAAGACGCTGAGTTCCGCTTCTTCCTTCCTCTGTGCTTAAACATTGTTTACAAAGAGGGCACTGGTGCCTATTCTGTATGTGAGTGGGAGTGTCGATCCATCCCTGCATCTATATATATATATATATATATATATATATATATATATATAAGTAATGGCGCCAAGGGGGTTGTAGCAACGCCCAACTTAAAAACTGACCCTTACAAAAAAAATGTAAAGATAAATTTTGTCCGATAGCATATAATGACATAAAAATGTATTTATAAAAGCATAAGCTCATAGCCAATGTCCATGATTATACAGAGTTGATACATTTGAATTTGTCACACAATTCGAACAATCAGCTTGTAGTGATGAGGATAGATGTAGATATCTCACTACAATTTCCTCCTTCTCCTTATTGTAGATTCCGAGGTAATATCAAACAATAGATAGATAAATAAACCAACGCGTTTCGTCTTGTTCCAAGACTTCATCAGGGGTGAAATCTACAATTGTAGAACAATAAATCAAAACATTGTACAGCAATAAGCATCTTAAACTCTAATATAACATGACATACTGGTATCTGAAGGACATGACATAGCAACATGAGGAGGAAAAACAGAATGAATAAAATGGAGAAAAAAGGAAATAAGAGAAACAAAAAGCACAAATTATAAAAGACATACCTCATCTACTTAGTAAATATTGTCTGTATGTAAATGATCATTCGAGGATGTTTGAACAAAGTTTCAATATTTCAATGGAACTTGATTGGTACAGCAAGGACCAGGCCTAATGGGAAAACATTTGGTAACATTTGTTATTATGGAGTTACTCTCCTTTTAATAAAATGAAAGTTGGGATTATCCCAATGGAGCAGCACGTACCTCATAAATCATCAGCTTGAACCTGACATTCGGGTACTCGAATGTGGGGAAAATTCATAAGGATATAGAATCTAACCAGTTTACACGCATAAGAAACCTAGTGAATTAATTAATTAGGTATCAATTATAAGAATACCAACGGGTACAGAGAAAAACTATCTAGTAGATAAACAACCATACTCCCAATTGTGGAATGGTCTAATATCACTGGTGTATCTGAATGAACAAATCAAATGATTCTCCAATATGATTTCCATACAAAACAAATGATAAATGACGAAGGCCCAGAATTAGCTATATTAGCCACCAGTTTAATAAATCTACAAGGTACCTATTCTGGGTGATCTAATTGTTTATAAACGGTATCAAAAACCCTTGATTAACATTTGGAAAAATAACAAAGGCCCAGGACTAGCTATATTAGCCACCAATGCAGTGAATCAATAAGGTACTTATTCTAGATAATCCAATT
Source organism: Pseudophryne corroboree (assembly GCF_028390025.1). Lineage (NCBI taxonomy): Eukaryota > Metazoa > Chordata > Amphibia > Anura > Myobatrachidae > Pseudophryne > Pseudophryne corroboree. The sequence continues at coordinate 160,796,830 of NC_086448.1, forward strand.
GTCTATAGACAGTATCAATGACCATTGATTAACATTTGGGAAAATAATAAGAATTTACTTACCGATAATTCTATTTCTCGTAGTCCGTAGTGGATGCTGGGGACTCTGTCAGGACCATGGGGAATAGCGGCTCCGCAGGAGACAGGGCACAAAAGTAAAAGCTTTAGGATCAGGTGGTGTGCACTGGCTCCTCCCCCTATGACCCTCCTCCAAGCCTCAGTTAGGATACTGTGCCCGGACGAGCGTACACAATAAGGAAGGATTTTGAATCCCGGGTAAGACTCATACCAGCCACACCAATCACACTGTACAACCTGTGATCTGAACCCAGTTAACAGCATGATAACAGCGGAGCCTCTGAAAAGATGGCTCACAACAATAATAACCCGATTTTTGTAACAATAACTATGTACAAGTATTGCAGACAATCCGCACTTGGGATGGGCGCCCAGCATCCACTACGGACTGCGAGAAATAGAATTATCGGTAAGTAAATTCTTATTTTCTCTGACGTCCTAAGTGGATGCTGGGGACTCCGTCAGGACCATGGGGATTATACCAAAGCTCCCAAACGGGCGGGAGAGTGCGGATGACTCTGCAGCACCGAGTGAGAGAACTCCAGGTCCTCCTCAGCCAGGGTGTGCCCCTGACCAAGTAGCAGCTCGGCAAAGTTGTAAAGCCGAGACCCCTCGGGCAGCCGCCCAAGATGAGCCCACCTTCCTTGTGGAATGGGCATTTACATATTTTGGCTGTGGCAGGCCTGCCACAGAATGTGCAAGCTGAATTGTACTACACATCCAACTAGCAATCGTCTGCTTAGAAGCAAGAGCACCCAGTTTGTTGGGTGCATACAGGATAACAGCAAGTCAGTTTTCCTGACTCCAGCCGTCCTGGAAACCTATATTTTCAGGGCCCTGACAACATCTAGCAACTTGGAGTCCTCCAAGTCCCTAGTAGCCGCAGGTAACACAATAAGCTGGTTCAGGTGAAACGCTGACACCACCTTAGGGAGAAACTGGGGACGAGTCCGCAGCTCTGCCCTGTCCGAATGGACAATCAGATATGGGCTTTTGTGAGACAAAGCCGCCAATTCTGACACTCGCCTGGCCGATGCCATGGCCAACATCATGGTCACTTTCCATGTGAGATATTTCAAATCCACAGATTTGAGCGGTTTAAACCAATGTGATTTGAGGAATCCCAGAACTACGTTGAGATCCCACAGTGCCACTGGAGGCACAAAAGGGGGTTGTATATGCAGTACTCCCTTGACAAACTTCTGGACTTCAGGAACTGAAGCCAATTCTTTCTGGAAGAAAATCGACAGGGCCGAAATTTGAACCTTAATGGACCCCAATTTGAGGCCCATAGACACTCCTGTTTGCAGGAAATGCAGGAATCGACCGAGTTGAAATTTCTTCGTGGGGCCTTCCTGGCCTCACACCACGCAACATATTTTCGCCACATGTGGTGATAATGTTGTGCGGTCACCTCCTTCCTGGCTTTGACCAGGGTAGGAATGACCTCTTCCGGAATGCCTTTTTCCCTTAGGATCCGGCGTTCAACCGCCATGCCGCCAAACGCAGCCGCGGTAAGTCTTGGAACAGACATGGTACTTGCTGAAGCAAGTCCCTTCTTAGCGGCAGAGGCCATGAGTCCTCTGTGAGCATCTCTTGAAGTTCCGGGTACCAAGTCCTTCTTGGCCAATCCGGAGCCACGAGTATAGTTCTTACTCCTCTACGTCTTATAATTCTCAGTACCTTAGGTATGAGAAGCAGAGGAGGGAACACATACACCGACTGGTACACCCACGGTGTTACCAGAACGCCCACAGCTATTGCCTGAGGGTCTCTTGACCTGGCGCAATACCTGTCCAGTTTTTTGTTCAGGCGGGACGCCATCATGTCAACCTTTGGTCTTTCCCAACGGTTCACAATCATGTGGAAGACTTCCCGATGAAGTCCCCACTCTCCCGGGTGGAGGTCGTGCTGAGGAAGTCTGCTTCCCAGTTGTCCACTCCCGGAATGAACACTGCTGACAGTGCTATCACATGATTTTCCGCCCAGCGAAGAATCCTTGCAGTTTCTGCCATTGCCCTCCTGCTTCTTGTGCCGCCCTGTCTGTTTACGTGGGCGACTGCCGTGATGTTGTCCCACTGGATCAATACCGGCTGACCTTGAAGCAGAGGTCTTGCTAAGCTTAGAGCATTGTAAATTGCTCTTAGCTCCAGTATATTTATGTGGAGAGAAGTCTCCAGACTTGATCACACTCCCTGGAAATTTTTTCCTTGTGTGACTGCTCCCCAGCCTTTCAGGCTGGCATCCGTGGTCACCAGGACCCAGTCCTGAATGCCGAATCTGTGGCCCTTTAGTAGATGAGCACTCTGCAGCCACCACAGAATAGACACCCTTGTCCTTGGAGACAGGGTTATCCGCTGATGCATCTGAAGATGCGATCCGGACCATTTTTCCAGCAGATCCCACTGAAAAGTTCTTGCGTGAAATCTGCCGAATGGAATCGCTTCGTAAGAAGCCACCATTTTTCCCAGGACCCTTGTGCAATGATGCACTGACACTTTTCCTGGTTTTAGGAGGTTCCTGACTAGCTCGGATAACTCCCTGGCTTTCTCCTCCGGGAGAAACACCTTTTTCTGGACTGTGTCCAGAATCATCCCTAGGAACAGCAGACGTGTCGTCGGAGACAGCTGCGATTTTGGAATATTTAGAATCCACCCGTGCTGTAGTAGAACTACTTGAGATAGTGCTACTCCGACCTCCAACTGTTCTCTGGACCTTGCCCTTATCAGGAGATCGTCCAAGTAAGGGATAATTAAGACGCCTTTTCTTTGAAGAAGAATCATCATTTCGGCCATTACCTTGGTAAAGACCCGGGGTGCCGTGGACAATCCAAACGGCAGCGTCTGAAACTGATAGTGACAGTTTTGTACCACGAACCTGAGGTACCCTTGGTGAGAAGGGCAAATTGGGACATGGAGGTAAGCCTCCTTGATGTCCAGGGACACCATATAGTCCCCTTCTTCCTGGTTCGCTATCACTGCTCTGAGTGACTCCATCTTGATTTGAACCTTTGTATGTAAGTGTTCAACTATTTCAGATTTAGAATAGGTCTCACCGAGCCGTCTGGCTTCAGTACCACAATATAGTGTGGAATAATACCCCTTTCCTTGTTGTAGGAGGGGTACTTTGATTATCACCTGCTGGGAATACAGCTTGTGAATTGTTTCCAATACTGCCTCCCTGTCGGAGGGAGACGTTGGTAAAGCAGACTTCAGGAACCTGCGAGGGGGAGACGTCTCGAATTTCCAATCTGTACCCCTGGGATACTACTTGTAGGATCCAGGGGTCCACTTGCGAGTGAGCCCACTGCGCGCTGAAACTCTTGAGACGACCCCCCACCGCACCTGAGTCCGCTTGTACGGCCCCAGCGTCATGCTGAGGACTTGGCAAAAGCGGTGGAGGGCTTCTGTTCCTGGGAATGGGCTGCCTGCTGCAGTCTTCTTCCCTTTCCTCTATCCCTGGGCAGATATGACTGGCCTTTTGCCTGCTTGCCCTTATGGGGACGAAAGGACTGAGGCTGAAAAGACGGTGTCTTTTTCTGCTGAGATGTGACTTGGGGTAAAAAAGGTGGATTTTCCAGCTGTTGCCGTGGCCACCAGGTCCGATGGACCGACCCCAAATAACTCCTCCCCTTTATACGGCAATACTTCCATGTGCCGTTTGGAATCTACATCACCTGACCACTGTCGTGTCCATAAACATCTTCTGGCAGATATGGACATCGCACTTACTCTTGATGCCAGAGTGCAAATATCCCTCTGTGCATCTCGCATATATAGAAATGCATCCTTTAAATGCTCTATAGTCAATAAAATACTGTCCCTGTCAAGGGTATCAATATTTTCAGTCAGGGAATCCGACCAAGCCACCCCAGCGCTGCACATCCAGGCTGAGGCGATCGCTGGTCGCAGTATAACACCAGTATGTGTGTATATACTTTTTAGGATATTTTCCAGCCTCCTATCAGCTGGCTCCTTGAGGACGGCCGTATCTGGAGACGGTAACGCCACTTGTTTTGATAAGCGTGTGAGCGCCTTATCCACCCTAAGGGGTGTTTCCCAACGCGCCCTAACTTCTGGCGGGAAAGGGTATAACGCCAATAATTTTCTATCGGGGGAAACCCACGCATCATCACACACTTCATTTAATTTATCTGATTCAGGAAAAACTACAGGTAGTTTTTTCACACCCCACATAATACCCTCTTTTGTGGTACTTGTAGTATCAGAAATATGTAACACCTCCTTCATTGCCCTTAACATGTAACGTGTGGCCCAAATGGAAAATACGTTTGTTTCTTCACCGTCGACACTGGAGTCAGTGTCCGTGTCTGTGTCTGTGTCGACCGACTGAGGTAAATGGGCGTTTTAAAGCCCCTGACGGTGTTTGAGACGCCTGGACAGGTACTAATTGGTTTGCCGGCCGTCTCATGTCGTCAACCGACCTTGCAGCGTGTTGACATTATCACGTAATTCCCTAAATAAGCCATCCATTCCGGTGTCGACTCCCTAGAGAGTGACATCACCATTACAGGCAATTGCTCCGCCTCCTCACCAACATCGTCCTCATACATGTCGACACACACGTACCGACACACAGCACACACACAGGGAATGCTCTGATAGAGGACAGGACCCCACTAGCCCTTTGGGGAGACAGAGGGAGAGTTTGCCAGCACACACCAAAACGCTATATTATACAGGGACAAACTTATATAAGTGTTTTCCCTTATAGCATCTTAATATAAAATAATATCGCCAAATAAGTGCCCCCCCTCTCTGTTTTAACCCTGTTTCTGTAGTGCAGTGCAGGGGAGAGCCTGGGAGCCTTCCTAGCAGCGGAGCTGTGTAGGAAAATGGCGCTGTGTGCTGAGGAGAATAGGCCCCGCCCCCTTTTCGGCGGGCTTCTTCTCCCGTTTTTCTGACAACCTGGCAGGGGTTAAATACATCCATATAGCCCCAGGGGCTATATGTGATGTATTTTTAGCCAGCATAGGTACTTTCATTGCTGCCCAGGGCGCCCCCCCAAGCGCCCTGCACCCTCAGTGACCGTTGGTGTGAAGTGTGCTGAGAGCAATGGCGCACAGCTGCAGTGCTGTGCGCTACCTCATGAAGACTGAGAAGTCTTCAGCCGCCGATTTCTGGACCTCTTCTCTCTTCAGCATCTGCAAGGGGGTCGGCGGCGCGGCTCCGGTGACCCATCCAGGCTGTACCTGTGATCGTCCCTCTGGAGCTAGTGTCCAGTAGCCTAAGAAGCCAATCCATCCTGCACGCAGGTGAGTTCACTTCTTCTCCCCTAAGTCCCTCGTTGCAGTGAGCCTGTTGCCAGCAGGACTCACTGAAAATAAAAAACCTAACAAAACTTTTACTCTAAGCAGCTCTTTAGGAGAGCCACCTAGATTGCACCCTTCTCGGCCGGGCACAAAAACCTAACTGGGGCTTGGAGGAGGGTCATAGGGGGAGGAGCCAGTGCACACCACCTGATCCTAAAGCTTTTACTTTTGTGCCCTGTCTCCTGCGGAACCGCTATTCCCCATGGTCCTGACGGAGTCCCCAGCATCCACTTAGGACGTCAGAGAAAGATGAAATACCCATGGTATTATCCATAAAGGGTTTCTTTCATTAGAGGCAATAATTAGGAAAATCACTATGGTACAGCACATACCTCATCAGTCAACAGCTTGAAACTGACATTCAGAAACTCAGGTGTGAAGGCAATTCATACAGGTATAGAACCTAACCAGTTCAGAACACGTAGTGAACCTGGTAGATTAATTAATTTGGTGTCAATTACACAATTCATAAAAGTACCAACAGAAGCACGGGGCGCACCTTTGAACTTGTACCGCCAGCTCACGCAGCACGCTGCTGCAGGATGGGCTACGATAAAAACAGGATGGAGGAGGACACCGGCAACGAGTAGGGTAAGATAGGGAAAGATAATGCAAGCTGGATAAGGACCATTTCAGAGCTGCCAAACACAATTACTCTGAAAAGAGTTGTAAACATTGGTAACTCGTTATTTTTATTTTTTTAATATTATTTTTTTTATTATTATCATTTTTTTTTAAATAATTATTTTAACTTTCATTATAACTGATTCTGCAATGTTTTTTCCATTTAAAGGTACACTAACCATAGCGCTCGGTCCACCACATATTTATCTTCACAGTAAGGACAATACATGTTTGGAATTCCCTGCCTGAGAGAGTAGTAATGGCGGACTCAGTCAACTTTTTTTATGAATGGGCTAAATATGTACCTAATGGATAAGGATATACAGGGTTATGGTGAGTAGTCATGCACTATAGTTATTTAAAAAATAAAAATAAAAGAGGAATAATCACAATGGCTAACATTAGCAACAGACTAAAGTAATCCTAAAAATTAATACAGAGTAGGAGACAACAAATAGGTTGAACCCGATGGACAAATTGTCTTTTTTTAACCTCAAAAACTATGTTATTGTGGGGGGTCATTCTGACCTGATCATAGCTGTGCTAAATTTAGCACAGCTACGATCACTGACATAGACATGCGGGGGGGGGCGCCCAGCACAGGGCTAGTCCGCCCCACATGTCTGGCCTGGCCCCACCGCACAAGTACAAAAGCATCATCCAGCGGCGATGCTTTTGTACTTGTAGAGTAACTCCCAGCCAGTGCAGCTCCTGCGGCTGGCCAGTAGTTACTTGTCGCTGCCAGGGTCGCAGCGGCTGCGCATGACATCACGCAGCCGCTGCGGCCTGCCTCCCTGCACGGTCCGGCAATGCCTGGGTTGCCCGTACCGCGCCCTGAAAATGGCAGCCAAACGCTGCTGTGCCGCCCCCTCCCGCCCAATCAGGCAGAGGCAATCGCTAAGCAACAATGGCCGTCGGCTGTCTGGCATGCGCCGGCTCACTGCAGCGAAAAGCTGCAGCATGCGATTGGGTCGGAATGACCCCCTATGTTACTATGTAACCATATACTAGGACACAGGTGAATATAGAAGAGCCATGGTTTATTGCATGACAGCAAATCAAGATAACAAAACTTGTGGAAATGGCATTTTGTCCAGGCTTATAGAAATTATGTGTAATCTCAGAATCTCAGAACTCACAGTGAATGAAATTGATTCGCTTTAAACAGAATTTATGACATATAGCATAAAAGTTGTAAACCAGCAGAATCAAATCACTGAGGCAATACTTGTATGGACCAATAATGCACATATGAATGCTGATGCAGGGACAAAGTTCATCAGGACAAAGGAACTGGGAGCAGAAATAACTTAAGTACTGTAGTTCACAGCTGGAGATAGAGCTGAGATACTCAATACAGACCAGGCAGAATCCCTCCAAGGAAAAGATTCAGGGCACAGGTTAATCCGGGTAATGTTCTCCAGACCAGGTATCACAAAGCTTCTAAGTAATATAACCGGCATTGGAGAGCTGGGCTGGCTGGCTTATAACAGACACACTGGCCAATGAGGGAAGCCAGGCTGGAAGTGTTTAAACTAATTGCAAACTCAATACAGCTGCAGCACTGCATTAACACAGGACCAAAGACAAACAGGGAACACATAATAAATTGCAGATTCTGAAAAGTTGCTAATGTCAGCTGATACCAGGTACATTCTAAATACAATGAAAGCAACAGCTGACATGCAACAACAGCAACAGGATCATAACATTGACAAAGCATAAAAAAATTACCATTTGCATTGCAGCATGACTTGTCCAGGTGCAAAGTTATTAATTTATTTAGTTTGCATTCAAAATCAGCCCCTAAATGTGGAGAACACAGTTCTGAGTCAAGCTAGGCAGTAGGCATGATGATTAGTAGGCTTTATTTTCATGTTGTCAACAGAAATTCAAGTTGACGGATCAGATCAGACATGGCTCTACAACATGGATCTTGCTAGCAGCGGAGGGCTGGTGTAAAGATACATATGATGTTGATTATTAGCAGAACTATTTCCAGTTGATATTACTTATTTCATTAGCACCAGGTCTATATAACAACTTCACGGCCATCTATTCACACAACGTATTTGTTATTCCCATTTGGCCCACTGCTGCAAAGAAGATTCCCATTTAAATTTTAAAGGGCTAAAAACTAGACGTGGAGGTCTTTGTATTTAGCTATCACATTTATTATTAACTGTCATGACATTCTCTTTTGTACACATGACACTTCATTACATTATTATAATGTGTACAAGCAGCTCAAAGTGATTTTAGCATTTACGGAACACAGCAAACACTGAGAAGCTGCATCTCTTTGCTATTGTTATACATACTGTACAGTGAGTATACATACTTGTACACCCGATAAATGCCTGGTTTACGTATTACTATTTTTGAGTTGAACAAACCTTGAGATAAAGGCAACGCAGCAAAAATATGGTAATAGGCTAATTTTTGAATATGCTTCTGTCAAAAGTGCTTGGGTGACACAAGCGCTAATGGTAAAATTGTATCAGGTATAGAAATACGCACGTTTCTGCAATCACTGTGAAGGAAATTGAAGTTCACTCTATTTGTTTATTTTTAATTATCTTTTATTGAAGCATTAAATGAATACAACATACAAAGTATAAGGAAAGACATTTATAACATCCTTGTGGAGGAGGGCAAAGCTAGTAGCAAAAAGACCAAAATGGAGATAAATGTTGAGTGTTCCAACTTGTGGCCTAATTCAGTAAGGATCGCTACTGAGACTGAAATTACAATTTTCTCAAAACTGCTACTGCTTAAAATCGCATGTGAAGAGCTGCCCAGAAACAGTAAAAGATACCCACCGATGCAATCGCAACTCTGCATATGCATTAGTAGAATTGCAATCCATACGCAGAAACCGAGTACCATTGACAGTTGTGGTTGAACCATGCCTACTCAAAATAATGCAATTGCAGTCGCACCAGGCCCCATGCTTTTCATCACAGTGATCGCAGTTGACGTCAGATGCACGCCCTGAAAACGGCTGTGACACTCCTGCGTTTTCCCAACCAAGCGTCACAAACGCCATGTTGCCTCCCACAAACTATCACTTCCTGTCAGTCACTTTGTGGTTGTATTTCACTGGTCCTGCGATTGCAGAGTGATCGCACTTTGCTCTTCACGCAGTGCATGCACAGTCTGCCGACAAACGGTCAATTTGCTACTTTGCAGTTTAGCGATCCTTACTGAATTAGGCTCTTCGATCGTAATGACGTTCTAAAACCCCGTACACACGGGAAGAGATGTGCGCTGAGTGATCTATCAGTGGCCGCTCTGCACACATCTCGCTGCGTGGGGCCGCGCATTGCTATCACTGTGGGGCATACACACGGAGAGATCCGTGCTTAACTTCTAAGCAATCTAATCAGATTGCTTAGAATTTAAGCACGGATCTCTCCGTGTGTACCCCGATACAATAATAATATAATGATAAAGATAACAGAAGAAAAGAAAAACAAACAAAACAAATAAAAATAAAATACTCTAGTTATACAATACAGTATAGCTTCTTTACTAAAAAATACATTAAAGTATAACATGTGTACTAGACAACAGGACCAAGGACCCTATTCAGTACTGAACACATCTGAGATGCGTTTGCATTTCCTCCGGTTCCTGATGCTCTGCGCATACGCTGGACCCGCACTGCACGTGCACGGCCTGGAGAAATGTGATTGCATCTCAGTGATGTGAAAGCCTCTGCCTGTCGCCTTCACTGGGTGGTCATAGGCAGGGGGGCTACTCTAAATCAGCAATGCAATTGCAATTGAATTGCGATCGCATCGCTGGCTACCATTATCATGCTGGGCGGCCCTGCCATCTGCTGAGAGGTCCCCGGCATGCGAGAGATAGCAGTTGCTTTTGCTATTTTAACAAAACTGCAACTGAAGCTGAATTAGGGCCTAATTCAAGGTTGATTGCAAAACAACATTTTCCTCTAATGGGCAAAGCCATGTGAAGTGCAGGTGGGGCAGATATAACATGTGCAGAGAGAGTTAGATTTGGGTGGGGTGTGTTCAATCTGCAATCTAAATTGCAGTGTAAAAATAAAGCAGCCAGTATTTACCCTGCACAGAAACAAAATAACCCACCCAAATCGGGCATGGGTCATTAGGTTGACCACACTTAGGTCGACAGTCATTAGGTTGACCACTATTGGTCGACATGCATTAGGTCGACATGGTCACTAGGTAGACCTGGCCATCAGGTCGACATGAACATGGTCGACATGGAAAAATGACGACATGAGGTTTTTTGTGGGGGTTTTGGTGTAGTTTTCTTCGGAAAGTGACGGGGAACCCCATTTAGTGCACCGTGTCCCCTCGCTTCGCTCGCCATGCTTCAGGCAAGGTTACTATTCCAAATCGTAGTCCACGTGGATCGTAAAGTATGAAAAAGTTCAAAAAAAATAAAAAATGCATGTCGACCTTTTCCATGTCGACCTAGTACATGTCGACCTAATGCATTTCAGCCAATAGTGGTCGACCTAATGACTGTCGACCTAAGTGTGGTCGACCTAATGACCGTATCCCCCCAAATCTAACACTCTCTGAACATGTTATATCTGCCCCACCTGCACTGCGCATGATTTTGCTCATTAGAGAAAAATGTCGTCTTGCAATCAACCTTAAATTATGCCCTAAGGCATCAAATCAGCAATTTCATTGTATCTGTTTAAATGAAAGTGATTGGCTATGGTTATGTGGAAATGGTTCACGTAAATGTAATATTGATAAAATGAGCCCTATGGCTTGTACATTTCATATTGGATTATAATGTATTTTAATGTCAGCTTTCCATAAAATCTGCCTGTTATTTTACATGATCTAAATAAGTTGAAGACATGGTACTAATTAAAATTACTAGGGCAATATGTAAAGAAAATGCCTCTAGTTATAATTTTACCATAAATTATAATAAAAGTGAAACATAAGTGCTACACTGCTACCACAGACCTTTGCAGTTGTTGCAACTATAAATGTTAATAGTTTTAATGACTGTAATTAAAATTGCAAATCTCAATCTGTTTTTTAAATCATGGAAATGAGTCTCTAGATAATAGCCCTGTTTAACATCTCTTCTACCCTGAACTGGAAGGTCTTGGTATCAGCCGTGCTTACATTGTACAATCAGAGCTCATCACGGAGGCTTTGAAGTACTTTGTGCAATCAAAATGTTACTCGTTTGTAAAGCCATCAAAGAAAGCGTTTCAGTTTACTGCAGTACAGTGAGGTTATGAGGTGAAAAAGGACAAAGTAACATGTCATTAGACGGTGATGTGGGTAGCCAATTTGAAGGCGTACCTCTTACTGGACCTAGATACAAAATCATATGCAGTATATAATCATTTTTATTAGTGATGTCTGCACTCCAAAGTAGAAACAGTGTCACTTTCAAATATTAAAATCCTGGAAATTAGCAGTTTTCTAATTTGATCCCTCACATTAGAAAAGAAAACTGGCTCAGTTTGAACCTGATTTTAATTCGGAGTCTTTTGCGGCAGTCACGTCTGAGTCTTTATGATAATGCAGCCACAATTCCCTCCCTGGTGGAGACTGACACGCCCACTGTCAGCTGACAGCTAATGCTGGCATACCGCTTGGTGAGTCTTTGGACACAGGTAAATGGCTCAGGAGCAGGGCCGGACTGGCCCACAGGGGTACCAGGGAAATCACCGGTATGCCCCACTGCCTTAGGGCCCACTCCTTCCTCTAGGGATCAGGTTCCAGACTGTGCACTTGTATTATACATGGTAGATATATTGCATTACACTGCACTGAACTATTGTGTATTTCAAGCCTCTGTGGAGGCTGGTCACACCCGCTTTGTAGGCAGGCCACACCCCTAAGTATGGTCCCCTATAACTGCATCCCCCCGGTGGGCCCTTCATGCCCCAGTCCGACACTGCTCAGGAGGCATTGGCTAGCACCAGAGCCAGAGTTACACCCAATATATGAGGCCAAGGGTGCATGTGGACATTATACACAGGTGCAGCAGTATATACTGTATTACTGGATATTTGGTGAGCTTTGATCAGAGATGTGAGGAAAAGATAAACAGGGGACGCACTGCCTCTCCTCTCCTACTCCGGAGTTTTGACTATAAAAATTATTAGCATAATACAAAGAAGATATTTCTAACATATTCTTTGTATTTTTCATATACTTTATACAGTCAAACCTCTGATGCAAACATTAGTATGAACATAAGGTTCTGCCTCACTCCACCGCATGTCACTGGAGAATGGAGTCCTATGTGAGTAGTTGAGTGTTTCTGAATGCAATCATATTCAGCAACACTCCCATCTCCATACATCAGTATCAGAGGTGTAGCTAGGTGCCATGGTGCCCAGAGCAAGGGTATGTTTTGGCACCCCCTGTAATGAATTGGAGGCCTAGGCAACATGTGGTGGCATGTTACATTTGAAAAGAAACAATAATTAAAAATCCTAAATTGATAAAAGGGCCGGTTCTAGACCTTGTGGAGCTCAGGCCGAAAGTTTCCTTTGGGTGCCCCATGTTTAAAATAAGGTCAGTGCATGCCGAGGATTGCAACAACAATATGGGGGCATGGCAGTACAGACGGTGTAATGGTTAGCATTAGTGCCTCAAAGCACTGGAGCAGGGACTGATGTGAATGGCGAAATATTCTCCATAAGGCTGGGGCCGCACAACGGTGAAGCGTGTCCCACGCTTGGCCAGAAGGAGGGTTTTGTGTTCATATGGATCCTGTTCTGCCGGATGCTGCAGAACAGGATCTGACCAGTGCAACGACGGGATGTCAAATAGAACACATTAGAAATAAATAATGGCTTCATTGGGATGTTGCGTAGCCACTGAATAGTACCAATTCACATCACACCGCGCAGTAGTGTCCGTTATTCACATTACACCACACATTATACATGTTATGCCACAAAGTAAAGCCTCTTATACACATTATGCCACAAAGTGGAGCCCCTTATACATGTTACACTATGGTTGAACGGAGAAGTGAGCCAGTGGAGAAGTTGCGCCATCAACCAATTAGCGGCTCTGTATAATTTTATAGTATGCAAATTATAGATGTTACTTTAGTGCTGATTGGTTGTCATGGGCAACTTCTCCACTGGCTCACTTCTCCGCTCTTATCACTGCTTAGTAAATGTCCCCCTCCGTCTCTCATTAAAGCCTAGTGGGATTATCAATTCTGGGATGGCAGTTCTAGGGGATTATTTTCATTGGGGGATTATCAAATCAGGGGGTGGGGAGGCAATTTTAGGGTTTTCTTTTCATTGAGAGTTTGGGGGGGTTTCAGGTCTGTGGGGGGGGGGTTACATCTGGGGCATTATTTTCATTGAAGTATTGGGAGATTATCAGATCTGGGGGGCAGCTTTGGACATTATTTTCATTTAGAGATTGTCCGGGTTATCAGGTCTCTGGGAGGCGGTCACATTTGGTGCTTTATTTTTATTAAGGAATTGGGGTTGTGAGGTTAAGTCAGTCGGGCATATATAGTGTTTTTTTTTTATTCATTTGAATTAAACAAATAAATAATGCCACAGATGTAACCCCCCCACAGACCTGAAACCCCCCCAAACCTTCAATGAAAATAAAACACCAAAATTGCCTCCCCACCCCCTGATCTGATAATCCCCCAATGAAAATAAAACAGTAGAACTGCCATCCCAGAACTGGTAATCCCACTAGGCTTCAATGAGAGACAGAGGGGGACTTTTACTAAGCAGTGATAAGAGCACAGAAGTGAGCCAGTGGAGAAGTTGCCCATGACAACCAATTAGCACTAAAGTAACATCTATAATTTGCATACTTTAAAATTATAAAGAGCTGCTGATTGGTTGATGATGCAACTTCTCCACTGGCTCACTTCTCCGTTCTTATCACTGCTTAGTAAATGTCCCCCAGAGTGCAGTGCTGCAGCTTCTATTGCAGAGAGAGGTGCTGTAGCAGCAGCAGCTGGGGCAGAGAGAGTTGCCACAGCATCAATGTAGAGATAGGTGCTGTGGCAGACGAGAGAGAAAGAAGTGCTACAGAGAGAGGTGCTGCAGTAGCAGCTGTGTCAGAGAGAGGTTCTGCAACATCAATGTAGAGAGAAGTGCTGTAGCAGCGGCCGCAGAGAGAGGTGCTACAGCGGGTAGGCAGAGAGAGCTGCTGCAGCATCCGAAGTAGAGACATGTGCTGCCGCTTCCAGGAAAGCGAGAGGTGCTACAGCAGCGGGGAAAGTGGTACTGCAGGACAGAAGTAGCCCTGTTGCACAGCTACAAGCAGACAGTGAGACATATAAAGAGAGTGAGCAGAGCTCCGGCATGTTCCACCTGTCTCCTGCTATCGCATCTGTCCTGCAAGTCCTGCTAGTCTCCAAGTCAGTGCGCGCCCCCACTACTTCTCCTCCTCTTGCTCTGTGGCTGCCAGTACAGTGGCCTGCGGGAAGGGGGGGTGGCAAGCAGCAGTGCTCCCTCTAACTTTTTCGGCGCCCGGAGCTTGCGCTCCACCGAAGCCACCCTCGCTACACCCCTGATCATTATAGTCACCCACCTGTTACTTCCCAATCACCATCCAGGAATGCCCCTTACATTTCTGCTATCGTTCCGCTAAATTTCATGTGAAACTTTGTATGAACAAAATTGGGACTCATGCGCGCTGTGAGTCAGACGCATTTGCAGAAGATAAAACGTTATCTGTTTGCATGAATTGCGGCATAGTGTGCAACTCTAAATAATACCCTTTATCTCATGATACTCACTTCAGGCACACCCTGAAAGAAGATCTTGCAAAATCCATGTGGAAGCCTATCCTGCCCACTGTTCACATGTCCGCAGCCATTATAATTAATATCTGTACATATACCAGCCCCTTGATGAGTGCTCAAGACCTGTCTGAAACAGATTTCCTTCTCTGTTTACATACTGTAATCGAGCAAGGGAATTAGCTTACAGTGCATCCAGAAAGAATTCACAGCGCTTCACTTTTTCCACATTTTGTTATATTACAGCCTTATTCCAACATGGAGTAAATTCATTTCTCTTATGTCCTAGAGGATGTTGGGGTCCATGGGGAATAGACGGTCCCGCAGGAGCCTTCGGCACTTTAAGACTTTTCAACAGTGTGAACTGGCTCCTCCCTCTATGCCCCTCTTCCAGACCTCAGTTTAGAAAATGTGCCACGGAGACTGGATGCACACTAGTGGAGCTCTACAGAGCTTTGCTGGAAAAATACTTTCTTAGGTTTTTTATTTTACAGGGAAGCTGCTGGCAACAGCTTCCTTGCTTCATGGGACTTAAGGGGGGAAGTAGGAACCAACTTCTTAATTAGTTAATTGTTCTGCTTCCGCTGACAGGACACCATTAGCTCCTGAAGGGTACTGAACACAACCCAAGCCTGGCCAGCATTCACTCTCACAGCACTGCCGCCACCCCCTAACAGAGCCAGAAGTCAGAAGGCTGGTGAGTATATTACCGGAGTCCTGCAGAGAGGGGATCCTCCGGTCATCGTTGGCGGCATACAGGTACACGCGCAGCGGCGGGACGCTGCACGCCATGTCTCTCCGCACAAGGGTGCAGAGCGCGGGTGGGGCGCGCTCTGAGGGCATGTTTTAAAACCTTACTCTCACTGGCAAAAAGGGTACATACATGTACAGCCGCAGATGTCCAATTCCCAGCCAGTATAAATATTACATTGCTGAGGCTGAAGGGCGGGGCTTCTCCTCAGACTTGCCAGAACACTCACTGGGTGCCATTTTCTCCTGCAGAAACTCCAGTGTGAAACTCCTGAACGCTGTTTATCCTCATGACAACGCTGATACAAGTACAGGGTGTTATAGAAGGGGCAGAGAGTGTTCATTATAATTAGGTCTGTGGGCCTATTATTGGTATATGCGCTGTAAGTGGGTAATATTTAAATAATATTCAATAAGGCGTGTAACATGTCAGACATTGGGGAGGGTTCTTCCCAGGAAGAACCCATTTTAGATGCACAAGAGGGTAATGTGGTGGCCCTTCCCTATCAGAAGGAGCCGGAGTGAGTGAGAATGTTGCAAAAGAATATGTCAATGCTTGCAAAGAAATTATCTGAGTCTGAACAACAGACTAAATATTGGAGGCAGTCTGTGGAGGATGCACTGTTTACTGACCCCTCCATATCATCCACTTGGGTCCCATCCAGTTCCCAGAAAAGGTCTCTGGCCCAGATAATGCAAGGGGACACAGACACAGATTCCGACTCTGACGTCGACACTGGGGATTTGAGAGGAGTAGACCCCAAATTAGCCAAAATCATACAATGTATGATAGTTGCTATAAAGGAAGTGTTGGAATTTCCTAAAACAACACTGGTCCCAGAGGAAACGGATTATTTTAAATTAAATAAAAAGCAGGTTATGACTTTTCCTCCTTCAAAGGATTTTAATGTGTTCTTTGAAGAATCCTGGGCTAACCCTGAGAAGAAATTTACCCTTCCCAGAAGGATACGTGTAGCGTACCCTTTCCCTGAGGAAGACAGGCACAAATGGGAAACTCCCCCAAGGATAGACACCTCAGTTTCTCGGCTGTCTAAGAAAATTGTTTTGCCTGCCCCTGGTTCAGCCTCTTTAAAAGATCCAGCTGACCGTAAATTAGAAACAATCCTGAAATCCATATATACGGCTAACGGAACGGTGCTCAGGCCCACCATTGCTTGTGCGTTGGTGGGTAACGCTGTTGAAAAATGGTCTGACAACTTGCTTGTTAAAATAGACACAGTAGACAGGGATGAAATAGTCCTAACTCTCGGCCATATCAAAGATGCTGCAGGTTACTTAGTTGAAGCTTTGAAGGATATTGGGTTGCTGAGTTTAAGATCCTCCGCTATGGCAATTTCAGCCCGCAGGGCACTGTGGATCCGCCAATGGAATGCTGATGCGGAATCATAAAATAATATTGAGGCGCTCCCTTACAATGGAATAGCCCTCTTTGGAGACAAGCTGGATGCAATGATTTCAACAACTACATCAGGCAAGTCAGCATTTCTGCCTTCTGCAGCTGCTCCACCTAGGAAAGGATATCATTCTCATACGATGCAGTCCATTCGGCCCAACAAGTCCAAAAAGGCAAAGGGTACCTCCTTCTTCGCAGGAAGAGGGCGAGGAAGAGGTAAAAAATCTACAACACCATCAGGCTTGCAGGAGCAAAAGTCAACAGCTACTTCTGCTAAAACCTCAGCATGACGCTGGGGCTCCCCTGTGGGAGTACAATCGGGTGGGGGCACGTCTACTCTTTTTCAGCCAGGTCTGGATTCACACAGATCTGGATCCTTGGGTATTACAGATAGTATTCCAAGGGTACAAATTGGAATTTCAAGACCTTCCCCCATGTCGATTTTTCATATCAGCCTTACCAGCTTCTGTTCAGGACAGAACAAAGGTGCTGAACACAATACAGAAATTATGTCAAGACAACGTAATTTCCTTAGTTCCTGTGTCACAACAGGAAAAGGGGTTTTATTCAAGCCTGTTTGTAGTGCCGAAACCGGATGGCTCCGTCAGACCGATTTTAAACCTAAAGACTCTGAACCTCTATTTGAAAAGGTTCAAATTCAAGATGGAATCCCTGAAAGCGGTGATCTCCAGCTTGGAGGAAAGGGAATTTCTGGTGTCAATGGACATCAAAGATGCTTATTTACATGTTCCCATCTACCCTCCGCATCAGGCATACCTGAGTTTTGCAGTGCAGGACTGCCACTACCAGTTCCAAACATTGCCTTTCGAGTTGATGGTGATTCTTCGCAAGAAAGGAGTCAACGTAATCCCATACTTGGACGATCTCCTCATAAAACCGAGATCCAGGGAGAAACTAGTGCAGAACATTGCCCTATCCCTGACGGTGCTTTAACAGCACGGTTGGATCATAAACCTTCCAAAATCACAATTGGAACCCACAGTGAGGTTATCATTTCTTGGAATGATATTGGACACGGAAGCACAGAAAGTATTCCTACCGGTGGAAAAGGCTCTGGAGATCCAGAAGATGGTCAAACAAGTTTTGAAACCAGCACACGTATTGATTCAACAGTGCATCCGCCTGCTGGGGAAGATGGTAGCGGCCTACGAGGCTCTACAATTTGGTCGATTCCACGCCAGGGTGTTCCAATGGGACCTACTGGACAAGTGGTCAGGATCGCTCCTACACATGCACCGGAGGATAATCCTGTCAACAAAAGCCAGAATTTCACTCTTGTGGTGGCTTCAAAGTTCTCACCTCCTGGAGGTATGCAGGTTTGGGATTCAGACTTGGATCCTGGGGACCACAGATGCAAGCCTCCGAGGTTAGGGAGCAGTCACGCAAGGGGAAAGCTTCCAAGGAAGATGGTCAAGTCAAGAAGTACTCCTTCACATAAACATTCTGGAATTGAGAGCTGTGTACAACAGCCTTCATCAAGCGGCACACCTTCTTCAAGGTTGTCCCATACAGATCCAGTTAGACAATGTAATGGCAGTAGCTTACATAAACCGTCAGGGCGGAACAAAAAACAGAGCGGCAATGGCAGAGGTGACAAAAATTCTCCTCTGGGCAGAAAGACATACAAAAGCTCTGTCGGCAATTTTCATTCCAGGAGTGGACAACTGGGAAGCAGACTTCCACAGCAGACATGATTTCCATCCAGGAGAATGGGGCTTCCACCCAGAAGTCTTTGCAGAGGTAGCAGGTCATTGGGGCATTCCTCAAGTAGATATGATGGCATCACGTCTCAACAAAAGCTTCAGAAATATTGTTCCAGGTCGAGAGACCCACAAGCAATAGCAGTAGATGCACTGGTGACCCAGTTGGTGTTTCACTCGGTGTATCTGTTCCCTCCACTTCCACTAATACCAAAAGTTCTCAAGATCATCAGAAGAACAAGGGTTCGAGCAATTCTCATGGCTCCAGACTGGCCAAGGAGGGCTTGGTATCCAGATCTTCAGGAGTTACTACTGGAAGATCCTCGGCCTCTTCCTCTTCGCGAGGACCTGCTTCAGCAGGGGCCGTTAGTTTATCAAGACTTACCGCGGCTACGTTTGACGGCATGGCTGTTGAGCGCCAGATTCTAGCCCGTAAGGGTATTCCCAATGAAGTAATTCCCACTCTTATTCTGGCCAGGAAAGGGGTAATGTCTAAACATTACCATCGTATTTGGAGACAATATGTATCTTGGTGTGAATCCAAGTAGTCTCCAGCGGCGGAGTTTCAATCAGGACGTCTTCTCCTATTTCTACAGGCGGGTGTGGATGCTGGCTTGAGATTAGGGTCTAATATGGTCCAAATTTCGGCCTTGTCCATTTTCTTTCAGAAACAGTTGGCTTCCCTTCCTGAGGTCCAGATGTTCATGAAAGGGGTTCTGCGCATCCAACCTCCCTTTGTGCCTCCTGCGGCGCCATGGTATCTTAATGTGGTGTTGCAGTTCCTTAAATCGGACTGGTTTGAGCCTCTGCAAGAGGTGGAGTTGAAGTTTCTCACTTGGAAAGTCGTCATGCTGGTGGCCTTGGCCTCAGGCAGACAAGTGTCTGAATTAGGGGCTCTGTCACACAAGAGTCCTTATTTGATTTTTCATGAAGATAGAGCTTAACTGCGGACGTGTCAGCATTTTCTTCCAAAGGTTGTGTCTTCTTTCCATATTAACCAACCTGTGGTGGTGCCAGTGGCTTCTGACACCTCAGCCATTTCAAAGTCCTTGGATGTCGTCAGAGCGTTGAGGACTTATGTTACAAGAACGGCTCGGATAAGGAAAACAGAATCTTTGTTTGTCCTCTATGACCCCAACAAGATTGGGGGTCCTGCTTCTAAGCAGACTATTGCGCACTGGATCAGAGGTTCCATTCAGCACGCTTATTCCATGGCAGAATTGCCGTTACCGAGTTCGGTAAAGGCCCACTCTACAAGGAAAGTTGGTTCTTCCTGGGCGGCTGCCCGGGGTGTCTCGGCGTTGCAAATTTGCTGAGCAGCTACACGTTTGCTAAGTTTTACAGGTTTAACACCTTGGCTGCTGATGACCTTCAGTTTGGTCAGTCAGTTCTGCAGGAACATTAGCACTTTCCCGCCCGTACTAGGAGCTTTGGTACATCCCCATGGTACTAAAATGGGCCCCAGCATTCTCTAGGACGTAAGAGAAAATAGGATTTTAATGACCTACTGGTAAATCTTTTTCTCGTAGTCCGTAGCGGATGCTGGGCACCCGCCTGGTGCTCATTTTTCCTACAGAATTACGTTTTGTCTTTTACACAGGTTCTCATGTGTTAAGATGTTCACAGCTGTTGCTGTTGCATTATGCATGCTTGTTGGCATGGGTTATGTTGAAAGCCATGTTAGGTGGCATGGTTTGTAAGGTGTGAGCTGGTGTGAATCTCGCCACTAGTTTAATGTAAATTCT
Organism: Pseudophryne corroboree; assembly: GCF_028390025.1. Classification (NCBI taxonomy): domain Eukaryota; kingdom Metazoa; phylum Chordata; class Amphibia; order Anura; family Myobatrachidae; genus Pseudophryne; species Pseudophryne corroboree. Next base: position 160,817,259 of record NC_086448.1, read on the forward strand.
TCTCTCGAAGTTGTCTGTCTCCTCGGGCACAGTTCCTATACTGAGGTCTGGAGGAGGGGCATAGAGGGAGGAGCCAGTTCACACTGTTGAAAAGTCTTAAAGTGCCGAAGGCTCCTGCAGAACCGTCTATACCCCATGGTACTAAAATGTACCCCAGCATCCTCTTCGGACTACGAGAAAAGGATTTACCGGTAGGTAATTAAAATCCTATTTTTCCCTTAAAATTCTACACACAACACTCCATAATGACAACGTGAAAAAAAAGTTTTTTTTGAGATTTTTGATAATTTACTAAAAATAAAAAATAAGATTTTACTCACCGGTAAATCTATTTCTCGTAGTCCGTAGTGGATGCTGGGGACTCCGTAAGGACCATGGGGAATAGACGGGCTCCGCAGGAGACTGGGCACTCTAAGAAAGATTTAGTACTACTGGTGTGCTCTGGCTCCTCCCTCTATGCCCCTCCTCCAGACCTCAGTTAAGGAAACTGTGCCAGGAAGAGCTGACATTACAAGGAAAGGATTTTGGAATCCAGGGTAAGACTCATACCAGCCACACCGTATAACTTGTGATAACATACCCAGTCAACAGTATGAACAACAACAGAGCATCAGACAAACCTGATGCAACCATAACATAACCCTTATTTAAGCAATAACTATATACAAGTATTGCTGAAGAAGTCCGCACTTGGGACGGGCGCCCAGCATCCACTACGGACTACGATAAATAGATTTACCGGTGAGTAAAATCTTATTTTCTCTAACGTCCTAGTGGATGCTGGGGACTCCGTAAGGACCATGGGGATTATACCAAAACTCCCAAACGGGCGGGAGAGTGCGGATGACTCTGCAGCACCGAATGAGCAAACACAAGGTCCTCCTCAGCCAGGGTATCAAACTTGGAGAACTTTGCAAAAGTGTTTGAACCCGACCAAGTAGCTGCTCGGCAAAGCTGTAATGCCGAGACCCCTCGGGCAGCCGCCCAAGAAGAGCCCACCTTCCTTGTGGAATGGGCTTTTACTGATTTTGGAGGCGGCAAGCCAGCCGCAGAATGAGCCTGCTGAATCGTGTTACAGATCCAGCGCGCAATAGTTTGCTTTGAAGCAGGAGCACCCAGCTTGTTGGATGCATACAGGATAAACAGCGATTCAGTTTTCCTGACTCCAGCCGTTCTGGCTACATAAATCTTCAAAGCCTTGACTACATCTAGTAACTTGGAATCCTCCAAGTCACGAGTAGCCGCAGGCACCACAATATGTTGGTTCAAATGAAAAGATGACACCACCTTTGGTAGAAATTGCGGACGAGTCCGTAATTCTGCCCTGTCCATATGGAAAACCAGATAGGGGCTTTTACATGACAAAGCCGCCAATTCTGACACACGCCTAGCCGAAGCTAAGGCCAATAGCATGACAACTTTCCACGTGAGATATTTTAACTCCACGGTCTTAAGCGGCTCAAACCAGTGAGATTTCAGGAAACTCAACACCACGTTAAGATCCCAAGGTGCCACTGGTGGCACAAAAGGGGGCTGAATAGTGTGGTCTTCTGTATGCCGGCGGTCGGGCTCCCGGCGCTCAGTATACCGGCGCCGGGAGCCCGACAGCCGGCATACCGACACTTATTTTCCCTCGTGGGGGTCCACGACCCCCATAGAGGGAGAATAAAATAGTGTGGCGCGCGTAGCGCGCCACCGTGCCCGTAGCGTGGCGAGCACAGCGAGCCCGCAAGGGGCTCATTTGCGCTCGCCACGCTGTCGGTAAGCCGGCGGTCGGGCTCCCGGCGCCGGGATGCTGGTCGCCGGGAGCCCGACCGCCGGCCAGCCGTAGTGAACCCGGCTGAATATGCAGCACTCCCTTTACAAACGTCTGAACTTCAGGTAGAGAAGCTAGTTTTTTATGAAAGAAAATGGATAGGGCCGAAATCTGGACCTTAATGGACCCCAATTCTAGGCCCAAATTCACTCCCGACTGTAGGAAGTGAAGGAAACGGCCCAGCTGGAATTCCTCTGTAGAGGCATTCCTGGCCTCACACCCAGCAACATATTTTCGCCGTATACGGTGATAATGTTTAGCCGTCACGTCCTTCCTAGCCTTTATCCGCGTAGGAATAACCTCATCCGGAATCCCTTTTTTTCCACTAGGATCCGGCGTTCAACCGCCATGCCGTCAAACGCAGCTGCGGTAAGTCTTGGAACATACAAGGTCCCTGCTGCAACAGATCCTGCCCTAGAGGCAGAGGCCATGGGTCCTCTGTGAGCATTTCTTGCAGCTCTGGATACCAAGTCCTTCTTGGCCAATCCGGAACAATGAGTATTGTTCTCACTCCTCTTTTCCTTATGATTCTCAGCACCTTGGGTAAGAGAGGAAGAGGAGGAAACACATAAACCGACTGGAACATCCACGGTGTCACCAATGCGTCTACAGCTATCGCCTGAGAGTCTCTTGACCTGGCGCAATACCTCTGTAGCTTTTTGTTGAGGCGGGATGCCATCATGTCCACCTGTGGCAGTTCCCACCGACCTACAATCTGCGCGAAGACTTCTTGATGAAGTCCCCCCTCTCCGGGGTGGAGGTCGTGCCTGCTGAGGAAGTCTGCTTCCCAGTTGTCCACTCCCGGAATGAACACTGCTGACAGCGCTCGTACGTGATTCTCCGCCCATCGAAGAATTCTGGTGGCTTCCGCCATCGCCACCCTGCTCCTTGTGCCGCCTTGGCGGTTTACATGAGCCACTGCGGTGATGTTGTCTGATTGGATCAGCACCGATTGGTTGCGAAGCAGGGTCTCCGCTTGACTTAGGGCGTTGTATATGGCCCTTAGTTCCAGGATATTGATGTGAAGGCAAGTCTCCTGACTTGACCCCAGCCCTTGGAAACTTCTTCCCAGAGTGACTGCCCCCCACCCTCGGAGGCTTGCATCCGTGGTCACCAGGACCCTGTCCTGAATGCCGAACCTGCGGCCCTCGAGAAGGTGAGTACTCTGCAGTCACCACCGGCGAGACACCCTGGCCCCGGGGGATAGGGTGATTAACCGATGCATCTAAAGATGTGATCCGGACCACTTTGTCCAGTAAGTCCCAATAGAAGGTCCTCTCATGGAACCTGCCGAAAGGAATGGCCTCGTATGATGCCACCATCCTTCCCAGGACTCGAGTGCAGTGATGCACTGACACCTGTTTTGGTTTTAATAGATTCCTGACCAGTGTCACGAGCTCCTGAGCTCTCTCTATCGGGAGATAAACCCTTTTCTGGTCTGTGTCAAGGATCATGCCTAGGAGAGGCAGATGAGCTGTAAGAACCAACTGCGACTTTGGAATATATAGAATCCAGCCGTGTTGCCGTTACACTTCCAGAGAAAGTGATACGCTGTTCAGCCACTGCTCTCTTGATCTCGCTTTTATGAGGAGATCGTCCAAGTACGTGATAATAGTGACACCTTGCTTCAGCAGGAGCACCATCATTTCCGCCATTACCTTGGTGAATATTCTCGGGGCCGTGGAGAGACCAAACGGCAACGTCTGAAATTGGTAATGACAATCCCGTACCGCAATTCTGAGGTACGCCTGATGAGGTGGATAAATGGGGACATGAAGGTATGCCTCCTTTATGTCCCGAGTCACGATAAAATCTCCCCCTTTCAGGCTTGTAACGACCGCTCTTAGCGATTCCATCTTGAACTTGATCCTTTTCAGGTATATGTTCAGGGATTTTAAATTCAATATGGGTCTGACTGAACCGTCTGGTTTCGGGACTACCACATGGTCGAATAATAACCCCCTCCTTGTCGAAGGAGGGGAACCTTGACCACCACCTGTTGAAGATACAATTTGTGAATTGCAGTTAACCCTGTTTCCCTCTCGTGGGGGGAAGCCGGCAGGGCCGTCAGTAAGGAGGCATCTTCTCAAATTCCAGCTTGTATCCCTGAGACACAATATCTATTGCCCAGGGATCTAACAGGGAGTGAACCCACTATTGTTGCAGAACTTACGAAAGCGTGCCCCCACCGGGCCTAGCTCCATCTGTGGAGCCCCAGCGACATGCGGTGGATTTTCATAGAGGCCGGGGTGGACTTCTGTTACTGGGAACTAGCTGTGTTGTGCAGCTTCTTTCCTCTGGCCCCGCCTCTGGCAAGAAAGGACGCATCTCGGACTTTCTTGTTTCTTTGTTCGAAAAGCTGCATTTGATAATGACGTGCTTTCCTAGGCTGTGCAGGAATAATATTATCTAGTTCCCTGTGAACTAACGGCGGATACCGGACGCACGTCTAACACCAACATAGTTGTCAAGGCCTCAGTTATCCGCTTTGCAACAGTATGACTGCTGTGATATTTCATCTTCCTCGCAAAGGACTGTTGGACAGTCAATTGCTTACTGGAAGTAGTACAAGTGGTCTTCCGACTTCCCCTCTGGGATGACGATCGACTCCCAGCAGCAACAACAGCAGCGCCAGCAGCAATAGGCGTTACACTCAAGGATGCATCGGAGGAATCCCAGGCAGGAGAGGACTCGTCAGACTTGCCAGTGACATGGCCTGCAGGACTACTGGCTTTCCTGGGTAAGGAGGAAATTGACACTGAGGGAGTTGGTGGTGTGGTTTGCGCGAGCTTGGTTACAAGAGGAAGGGATTTACTGGTCAGTGGACAGCTTCCGCTGTCGCCCAAAGTTTTTGAACTTGTCACTGACTTATTATGAATGCGCTGCAGGTGACGTATAAGGGAGGATGTTCTGAGGTGGTTAACGTCCTTACCCCTACTTATTACAGCTTGACAAAGGCAACACACAGCTTGACACCTGTTGTCCGCATTTCTGTTGAAATACTTCCACACCGAAGAGCTGATTTTTTTGGTATTTTCACCAGGCATGTCAATGGCCATATTCCTCCCACGGACAACAGGTGTCTCCCCGGGTGCCTGACTTAAACAAACCACCTCACCATCAGAATCCTCCTGGTCAATTTCCTCCCCAGCGCCAGCAACACCCATATCCTCATCCTGGTGTACTTCAACACTGACATCTTCAATTTCACTATCAGGAACTGGACTGCGGGTGCTCTTTTCAACACTTGCAGGGGGCGTGCAAATGGTGGAAGGCGCAAGCTCTTCCCGTCCAGTGTTGGGAAGGTCAGGCATCGCAACCGACACAATTGGACTCTCCTTTGGGATTTGGGATTTAGAAGAACGCACAGTTCTTTGCTGTGCTTTTGCCGCAAGTCTTTTCTTTTTTCTAGCGAGAGGATGAGTGCTTCCATCCTCATGTGAAGCTGAACCACTAGCCATGAACATAGGCCAGGGCCTCAGCCGTTCCTTGCCACTCCGTGTCGTAAATGGCATATTGGCAAGTTTACGCTTCTCCTCAGACGCTTTTAATTTAGATTTTTGGGTCATTTTTTTACTGATCTTTTGTGTTTTGGATTTTACATGCTCTGTACTATGACATTGGGCATCGGCCTTGGCAGACGACGTTGATGGCATTTCATCGTCTCAGCCATGACTAGTGGCAGCAGCTTCAGCACGAGGTGGAAGTGGATCTTGATCTTTCCCTATTTTTTTAACCTCCACATTTTTGTTCTCCATATTTTGCGCACAACTAAAAGCCACCACAGGTATACAATGTAGATGGATGGATAGTATAGTATTACTTATACTTATGGACGACGAGTGACGACACAGAGGTAGGTACAGCCGTGGCCTACCGTACTGCTGCTTAGTGCTTATATATAAATATAATATACTGTATAACGGACCTGGTGGACAGTGTCAGCAGACTGCTAAACTAGTATGAAGAAAGAAAAAAAAACCACCACAGGTATACAATGTAGATGGATGGATAGTATAGTATTACTTATACTTATGGACGACGAGTGACGACACAGTGGTAGGTACAGCCGTGGCCTACCGTACTGCTGCTTAGTGCTTATATATAAATATAATATACTGTATAACGGACCTGGTGGACAGTGTCAGCAGCAGACTGCTAAACTAGTATGAAGAAAGAAAAAAAAAACACCACAGGTATACAATGTAGATGGATGGATAGTATAGTATTACTTATACTTATGGACGACGAGTGACGACACAGAGGTAGGTACAGCCGTGGCCTACCGTACTGCTGCTTAGTGCTTATATATAAATATAATATACTGTATAACGGACCTGGTGGACAGTGTCAGCAGCAGACTGCTAAACTAGTATGAAGAAAGAAAAAAAAACCACCACAGGTATACAATGTAGATGGATGGATAGTATAGTATTACTTATACTTAAGGACGACGAGTGACGACACAGAGGTAGGTACAGCCGCGGCCTACCGTACTGCTGCTTAGTGCTTATATATAAATATAATATACTGTATAACGGACCTGGTGGACAGTGTCAGCAGCAGACTGCTAAACTAGTATGAAGAAAGAAAAAAAAACACCACAGGTATACAATGTAGATGGATGGATAGTATAGTATTACTTATACTTATGGACGACGAGTGATGACACAGAGGTAGGTACAGCCGTGGCCTACCGTACTGCTGCTTAGTGCTTATATATAAATATAATATACTGTATAACGGACCTAGTGGACAGTGTCAGCAGCAGACTGCTAAACTAGTATGAAGAAAGAAAAAAAAAACACCACAGGTATACAATGTAGATGGATGGATAGTATAGTATTACTTATACTTATGGACGACGAGTGATGACACAGAGGTAGGTACAGCCGTGGCCTACCGTACTGCTGCTTAGTGCTTATATATAAATATAATATACTGTATAACGGACCTGGTGGACAGTGTCAGCAGCAGACTGCTAAACTAGTATGAAGAAAGAAAAAAAAACCACCACAGGTATACAATGTAGATGGATGGATAGTATAGTATTACTTATACTTATGGACGACGAGTGACGACACAGAGGTAGGTACAGCCGTGGCCTACCGTACTGCTGCTTAGTGCTTATATATAAATATAATATACTGTATAACGGACCTGGTGGACAGTGTCAGCAGCAGACTGCTAAACTAGTATGAAGAAAGAAAAAAAAACCACCACAGGTATACAATGTAGATGGATGGATAGTATAGTATTACTTCTACTTATGGACGACGAGTGACGACACAGAGGTAGGTACAGCCGTGGCCTACCGTACTGCTGCCTAGTGCTTATATATAAATATAATATACTGTATAACGGACCTGGTGGACAGTGTCAGCAGCAGACTGCTAAACTAGTATGAAGAAAGAAAAAAAAAAACACCACAGGTATACAATGTAGATGGATGGATAGTATTACTTATACTTATGGACGACGAGTGACGAGTCGACACAGAGGTAGGTACAGCCGTGGCCTACCGTACTGCTGCTTAGTGCTTAATTATATATATAATATACTGTATAACGGACCTGGTGGACAGTGTCAGCAGCAGACTGCTAAACTAGTATGAAGAAAGAAAAAAAAACCACCACAGGTATACAATGTAGATGGATGGATAGTATAGTATTACTTATACTTATGGACGACGAGTGATGACACAGAGGTAGGTACAGCCGTGGCCTACCGTACTGCTGCTTAGTGCTTATATATAAATATAATATACTGTATAACGGACCTGGTGGACAGTGTCAGCAGCAGACTGCTAAACTAGTATGAAGAAAGAAAAAAAAACCACCACAGGTATACAATGTAGATGGATGGATAGTATAGTATTACTTATACTTATGGACGACGAGTGACGACACAGAGGTAGGTACAGCCGTGGCCTACCGTACTGCTGCTTAGTGCTTATATATAAATATAATATACTGTATAACGGACCTGGTGGACAGTGTCAGCAGCAGACTGCTAAACTATTATGAAGAAAGAAAAAAAAAACACCACAGGTATACAATGTAGATGTATGGATAGTATAGTATTACTTACACTTATGGACGACGAGTGACGACACAGAGGTAGGTACAGCCGTGGCCTACCGTACTGCTGCTTAGTGCTTATATATAAATATAATATACTGTATAACGGACCTAGTGGACAGTGTCAGCAGCAGACTGCTAAACTAGTATGAAGAAAGAAAAAAAAACCACCACAGGTATACAATGTAGATGGATGGATAGTATAGTATTACTTATACTTATGGACGACGAGTGACGACACAGAGGTAGGTACAGCCGTGGCCTACCGTACTGCTGCTTAGTGCTTATATATAAATATAATATACTGTATAACGGACCTGGTGGACAGTGTCAGCAGCAGACTGCTAAACTAGTATGAAGAAAGAAAAAAAAAACACCACAGGTATACAATGTAGATGGATGGATAGTATAGTATTACTTATACTTATGGACGACGAGTGACGACACAGAGGTAGGTACAGCCGTGGCCTACCGTACTGCTGCTTAGTGCTTATATATAAATATAATATACTGTATAACGGACCTGGTGGACAGTGTCAGCAGCAGACTGCTAAACTAGTATGAAGAAAGAAAAAAAAAACACCACAGGTATACAATGTAGATGGATGGATAGTATTACTTATACTTATGGACGACGAGTGACGAGTCGACACAGAGGTAGGTACAGCCGTGGCCTACCGTACTGCTGCTTAGTGCTTAATTATATATATAATATACTGTATAACGGACCTGGTGGACAGTGTCAGCAGCAGACTGCTAAACTAGTATGAAGAAAGAAAAAAAACCCACCACAGGTATACAATGTAGATGGATGGATAGTATAGTATTACTTATACTTATGGACGACGAGTGACGACACAGAGGTAGGTACAGCCGTGGCCTACCGTACTGCTGCTTAGTGCTTATATATAAATATAATATACTGTATAACGGACCTGGTGGACAGTGTCAGCAGCAGACTGCTAAACTATTATGAAGAAAGAAAAAAAAACCACCACAGGTATACAATGTAGATGGATGGATAGTATAGTATTACTTATACTTATGGACGACGAGTGATGACACAGAGGTAGGTACAGCCGTGGCCTACCGTACTGCTGCTTAGTGCTTATATATAAATATAATATACTGTATAACGGACCTGGTGGACAGTGTCAGCAGCAGACTGCTAAACTAGTATGAAGAAAGAAAAAAAAAACACCACAGGTATACAATGTAGATGGATGGATAGTATAGTATTACTTATACTTATGGACGACGAGTGACGACACAGAGGTAGGTACAGCGGTGGCCTACCGTACTGCTGCTTAGTGCTTATATATAAATATAATATACTGTATAACGGACCTGGTGGACAGTGTCAGCAGCAGACTGCTCAACTAGTATGAAGAAAGAAAAAAAAACCACCACAGGTATACAATGTAGATGGATGGATAGTATAGTACTACTTATACTTATGGACGACGAGTGACGACACAGAGGTAGGTACAGCCGTGGCCTACCGTACTGCTGCTTAGTGCTTATATATAAATATAATATACTGTATAACGGACCTGGTGGACAGTGTCAGCAGCAGACTGCTAAACTAGTATGAAGAAAGAAAAAAAAAACACCACAGTGTTTTTCAGGCAGACAAACGTATACTGGACTGGTGGTCACTGTCAGCAAAACTGTGCACTGTACTCCTGCTATAACTGCTCCCCAGTCCCACAATTAGGCAGTGTGAGCAGTGCACTCAGCACAGATATATCATGCAGCAGTGCAGCACACTGAGTGAGCAGGAGCGGTCCTTGGTGCGGGCAAGCAGTGCCTTTGCCCGGGGCTCTGCGGCCTGGGGGCGCGGCCGCAGTCACCCCGGAGGCACCGCCGCTTGCCCGCACTCCGCTCCCCGCTCCACTGCTGCAGCAGACGCCGTGGGCTGTGTGGGCGTCCGCTGCAGCCGGCTCCAGGCACAGACACTAGAGGTCGTTATTGACCTCTAGTGTCTGTGCGGCGCTATGGGAGAGACGTCATTGACGTCTCTCCCATAGAGAGGAGCGGGCGCCCAGACTGACGGAGCAGCAGCAGCAGAAGAAGCAGGAGCGGGGCAGTGGTAAGTATTGTTTTTATTATTGTGTGTATGTGTGTGTGTGTGTGTGTGTGTGTGTGTGTGTGTGTGTTTGTAAGCGGGGGGCACAGCGACAGGGGGCAAATAAAGGGGGGCACAACAACTGGGGGCAAATAAAGAGGAGGCACAAATACTGGGGGCAAATAAAGAGAGGGCACAACTACTGGGGGCAAATAAAGAGAGGGCACAAATACTGGGGGCAAATAAAGAGAGGGCACAAATACTGGGGGCAAATAAAGAGGAGGCACAAATACTGGGGACACAACTACTGGGGGCAAATAAAGAGGAGGCGCAAATAAAGAGGGGGCACAACTACTGGGGGCAAATAAAGAGGAGGCACAAATACTGGGAGCAAATAAAGAGGGGGCACAACTACTGGGGCAAATAAAGAGGGGGCAAATCAACTGGGGGGCACAGCTACTGTGAGCATAACTGGCCACGCCCCTATGAAGCCACGCCCCCCGCACACTGTTTTGCCACGGAGGGGGGGGGGGGGGCGCCAGTGGAAACTCTCGCACTGGGCGCCACAAGGGGTAGAACCGGCCCTATGAGTGAGCACAGATATGGTGGAGCGTTTTTTTTCAGGCAGAGAAACAACGGATTAAACTCAAAACCCTGCACTGTACTCCCTAACAGCTGCTCCCCGTCCCCAAGCCTCCCCACAATTATAACTAACTAAGTTCTAAGATAATACAACGGACTCGGAGAGGACGCCAGCCACGTCCTCTCCCTATCAATCTCAATGCACGTGTGAAAATGGCGGCGACGCGCGGCTCCTTATATAGAATCCGAATCTCGCGAGAATCCGACAGCGGGATGATGACGTTCGGGCGCGCTCGGGTTAGCCAAGCAAGGCGGGAGGATCCGAGTCGCTCGGACCCGTGTAAAAAAAATGTGAAGTTCGGGCGGGTTCGGATTCCGAGGAACCGAACCCGCTCATCACTAAGGAATATAAGGCAAAATATCCGAATTACCAGCTATAGCCGTGGAGACCAGGTCCGAGAACCCTTCTCCACACAATCCTCAGTCTTCCATATGCCACTTAAGTTGGCATCATCTGTCCATTGCATATTCTACAGGACAAGTCAAGCAGAAATCGACATAGCTTTGACTCTAGGACCCAGTATACTCATGTCTCTTTGGGCATGTTTGATTATATATATCTCTTAAGACAGCATCTTTAATATATATACATATCTCTCTATATACACATATATATATATATATATATATATATACATACATACTAGGGTCTCAATTTCTGCTGATAAGGTACCTGTCCACGCCGCCCCAGCGCTATAAACCCATGCCGACACAATCACCTGTCTGAATAGTGTACCAGAATGTGCACGCTATCTGCAGGATCCCTGAGAATAGCTAGGGCTACCTTCTGGGCAAACGTGACACCCTAGGGGAAGATTCCCATCACATCCTAGCCCTAGTGGGGAAAGGATACTGCCTGAGAATTCTATGTGGGAAGCTGCAGTCTCTTGTCTGGAGATTCCCGCTCTTTTTCCTCATGAGAGGAGGGAAATTTACCTCAGCTTTCTTCCCCTTAAACATGTGTACCCTTGTGTCAGGGACAAATGAGTAATCAGTGATATGCAAATCATCTTTTATTACAATAATCATATATTGAATACTTTTCTGCCATTTTGGCTGTAACTTTGCATTATCGTAGTCGACACTGGAGTCAAACTCCGTGTCGATATCAGTGTTTATTATTTTGGATAGTGAGCATTGTGAGACTCTGAAGGTCTCTGCGCCATAGGGACAGACATGGGTAGATTTCCTGTCTGTTCTCTAATCTTTTGTGCAATAAATTCACCTTAGCACTTACACATATCCAAACAGGTGTCGGCGTTGTCGACGGAGACACCCTCTCACACACATATTTGCTCTATCTCCTCCTTAGGGGAGCCTTTTACCTCAGACATGTCGACACACAAGTACCGACACACCACACACACAGGGGATGCTCTATTTGAAGACAGTTCCCCCACAAGGCCCTTTGGAGAGACAGAGAGAGAGTATGCCAGCACACACCCCAGCGCTATATGACCCAGGAATCACACAGTAACTTAGTGTTAACCCAGTAGCTGCTGTATATATTGTTTTTACGCCAAATTGATGTGCCCCCCTCTCTTTTTCACCCTCTTCTATCGTGCTTCTGCAGGGGAGAGCCTGGGGAGCTTCCTCTCAGCGGAGCTGTGGAGAGAAAATGGCGCTGGTGAGTGCTGAGGAAGAAGCCCCGCCCCCTCAGCGGCGGACTTCTGTCCCGCGATTTTGTGTAAAAATAATGGCGGAGGCTCATGCATATTACAGTGCCCAGCTGTATATATGCTGCTTTTTGCCAGGAGGTACTCAATTGCTGCCCAGGGCGCCCCCCCTGCGCCCTGCACCCTACAGTGACCGGAGTGTGTGGGTTAGTGTGGGAGCAAAGCGCACAGCTGCAGTGCTGTGCGCTACCTCATATGAAGACAGGAGTCTTCTGCCACCGATTTTGACGTCTTCTTGCTTCAACCCGCCGGCTTCTGTCTTCTGGCTCTGCGAGGGGGACGGCGGCTCGGCTCCGGGAACGGACGACCAAGGTTAAGTTCCTGTGTTCGATCCCTCTGGAGCTAATGGTGTCCAGTAGCCTAAGAAGCGCAACCTAGCCGCAGTTAGTAGGTTTGCTTCTCTCCCCTCAGTCCCACGTAGCAGAGAGTCTGTTGCCAGCAGAAGCTCTCTGAAAACAAAAAACCTAACTAAAATACTTTCTTAATAGCAAGCTCAGGAGAGCTCACTAAAATGCACCCAGCTCCTTCCGGGCATAGATTCTAACTGAGGTCTGGAGGAGGGGCATAGAGGGAGGAGTCAGTGCACACCAGTAGTATTAAATCTTTCTTAGAGTGCCCAGTCTCCTGCGGAGCCCGTCTATTCCCCATGGTCCTTACGGAGTCCCCAGCATCCACTAGGACGTTAGAGAAATTTAAGAAATCTGATGTACATAAGTATTCACAGCCTTTGCTCAATACTTTGTTGATGCACCCAGGGCCGGTGCTAGGTTGTTCAGCGCCCTCCCATACTTTACAAAGGGACAGCGCACATAATGCTTTTACACATAATGCTCCCTGTAGTAGTGCCGCTTACACACGTAACGCCCCCTGTACTAGTGCTGCCTACACGCGTAACACCCCCTGCAACAGTGACGCTTACACACGTAATGCCCCCTGTAGCAGTGATGCTTACACATGTAACACCCCCTGTACCAGTGCCGCTTACACACGTAACGCCCCTGTACCAGTGACGCTTGCACACGTAGCGCCCTCTGTACCAGTGCTGCTTACACACGTAACGCCCCCTGTACCAGTGCCGCTTACACACATTATGCTGCACAGTCACACACACACCACATACACATATACATACACACACATACTGTACACACATTACACACATACTGTACAAATACACACATTCTGTAGACACACTCACACTTTCTCACTCACTCACTCACTCACTCACTCACTCACTCACTCTCCCTCAACTCACCATCTGGCTGACCGGCTCTGTATTCTGCCTTCTGTCTTCCTCTGCAGCATGGCCATGGTCCTGTGTAGCTCCGCCCCTCAGCGCCGGTAATCCCCACCCCTTTTTCGGGCTGGACACACACAGACGCTGGACTGAAGATGACACTGTCAGGGGAGGTAGGGGGAAGCTTCATGCTGCCGGCGCCGCTGCCTGTCAAACAGTGTGACAGGCACAGCAGCCTGCAGCAGCAGGGGGCCCAGGTGCAGCAGCGGGGATGCAAAGCAGGGAGAGGACCTCTCCAACCCTGGCGCCTACCTGCTTTGCATCCCTTTGCTGAGTGGGCAGTGCAGGGCCTGGATGCACCTTTGCCAGCAATTATAGCCTCTGGCTGGGCCACTAAAGGACATTCTTAGAGTTGTTCTGAAGCCACTCCTTTGATATCTTGGCTGTGTGCTTAGGGTTGTTGTCCTGCTGATAGATGAACTGTTACCCCAGTCTGAGGTCAAGAGCGCTCTGGAGCAGGTTTTCATCCAGGATGTCTGTGCATGGCTGCATTCATCTTTCCCTATATCCTGACTAGTCTCCCTGTTCCTGCCACTGAAAAACATCCCCACAGCATGATGCTGCCACCACCATGCTTCACTGTAGGGATGGTATTGGCCTGGTGATGAGCGGTGCCTTGTTTCCTCCAAACATGACAACTGGCACTCATGCCAAAGAGTTCAATCTTTGTCTCATCAGACCAGAGAATTTTGTTTCTCATGGTCTGAGAGTCCTTCAGGTGCATTTTGGCAAGGTCCAGGCAGGTTGCCATGTGCTTTTAACTAAGGAAAGGCTTCCGTCTGGCCACTCTACCATACAGGCCTGATTGGTGGATTGCTGCAGAGACGGTTGTCCTTCTGGAAGGTTCTCCTCTCTCCACAGAGGAATGCTATAGCTCTGATAGAGTGACCATCGGGTTCTTGGTCACCTCCTTGACTAGGGCCCTTCTCCCCCAATCGCTCAGTTTAAACGGACGGCCAGCTCTAGGAAGAGTCCTGGTGGTTCCGAACTTCTTCCATTTACAGATGATGGAGGCCAGTGTGCTCATTTGTGCCTTGATACAATAAAGTCTCGGAGGTCTACAGACAATTCCTTTTACTTCATGCTTGGTTTGTACTCAGACATGCACTGTCAAGTGTGGGACCTTATATAGACAGGTGTGTGCCTTTCCAAATCATGTCCAATCAACTGAATTTACCACAGGTGGACTCCAATTAAGCTGTAGGAACATCTCAAGGATGATCAGTGGAAACAGGATGCACCTGAGCTCAATTTTGAGCTTCATGGCAAAGGCTGTAAATACTTATGGGGGTCATTCCGAGTTGTTCGCTCGCAAGCGGATTTTAGCAGATTTGCTCATGCTAAGCCGCCGCCTACTGGGAGTGAATCTTAGCATCTTAAAATTGCGAACGATGTATTCGCAATATTGCGATTACACACCTCGTAGCAGTTTCTGAGTAGCTCCAGACTTACTCGGCATCTGCGATCATTTCACTGCTTGTCGTTCCTGGTTTGACGTCACAAACACACCCAGCGTTCGCCCAGACACTCCTCCGTTTCTCCGTCCACTCCCGCGCTTTTTCCGGAAACGGTAGCGTTTTTCCCCACACGCCCATAAAACGGCCTGTTTCCGCCCAGTAACACCCATTTCCTGTCAATCACATTACGATCGCCAGAACGATGAAAAAGCCGTGAGTAAAAAACCTAACTGCTTAGCAAATTTACTTGGCGCAGTCGCAGTGCGGACATTGCACATGCGCATTAAGCGGAAAATCGCTGCGATGCGAAGATTTTTACCGAGCGAACAACTCGGAATGACCCCCTATGTACATGTGATTTCTTAGTGTTTTATATTTGATAAATGTGCAAAAATCTCAGAAAAACTTTGTTCACGTTGTCATTATGGGGTATTGTGTGTAGAATTTTTAGGGAAAAAATGAATTTATTCCATTTTGTAATAAGGCTGTAACATAACAAAATGTGGAAAAAGTGAAGCGCTGTGAATACTTTCCGGGTGCACTATACATGTCTTTGAGACAGAAGAGTTCCGTGTCTCCACCCAGTTATCACCCAGAAATGCCCATATCATGGCAAGTGTGGTTTGTCGACAAAGCAATCTCTATACTTGTGCAGATACCTGACCTGGCGTTAGAGATGAGCGGGTTCGGTTCCTCGGAATCCGAACTCCCCCGTACTTCAGCCTTTTTACACGGGTCCGAGGCAGACTTGGATCTTCCCGCCTTGCTCGGCTAACCCGAGCGCGCCCGAACGTCATCATCCCGCTGTCGGATTCTCGCGAGGCTCGGATTCTATCACGAGACTCTGATTCTATATAAGGAGCCGCGCGTCGCCGCCATTTTCACACGTGCATTGAGATTGATAGGGAGAGGACGTGGCTGGCGTCCTCTCCGTTTAGATAGAGAGTGAGACACTTGATTTACTAGTAATTTAATTTTAGTAATTTTGGGGAGCATTAGGAGTACTCAGAGAGTGCAGAGTTTTGCTGATAGTTATACTAGTGACCACCAGTTTTATTTATTATTTAAAATCCGTTCTCTGCCTGAAAAAAAATGATACACAGTCACATACCATATCTGTGCTCAGCCTCAGTGTGCTGCATGATAATATCATCTATGTATATCTGACTGTGCTGAGTGCTCACTGCTCACACAGTTTAATTGTGGGGGAGACTGGGGAGCAGTTATAGCAGGAGTACATAACAGTGCACACTTTTGCTGCCAGTGTGACTGACCAGTGACCACCAGTATATTGTCTGCCTGAAAAAGTTAAACACTCGTGTGGTGTTTTTTTTTTTTATTCTATAAACGCATTCTGCTGACAGACAGTGTCCAGCAGGTCCGTCATTCATTATATTATAATATATACCTGCAGTAGTGATATATATATATTTTTTATATCATTATCATCCAGTCTATACTAGCAGACGCAGTACGGTAGTCCACGGCTGTAGCTACCTCTGTGTCGGCAGTGCTCGTCCATAATTGTATACCTACCTGTGGTGGTTTTTTTTTTTCTATCTTCTTCATACTAGTAGTTTAGGAGTCTGCTGCTGACAGTGTCCAGCAGGTCCGTCATTATATAATATATACCTGTCCTGCAGTAGTGATATATATATATTTTTTATATCATTATCATCCAGTCTATACTAGCAGATGCAGTACGGTAGTCCACGGCTGTAGCTACCTCTGTGTCGGCAGTGCTCGTCCATAATTGTATACCTACCTGTGGTGGGTTTTTTTTTTCTATCTTCTTCATACTAGTAGTTTAGGAGTCTGCTGCTGACAGTGTCCAGCAGGTCCGTCATTATATAATATATACCTGTCCCGCAGTAGTGATATATATATATTTTTTATATCATTATCATCCAGTCTATACTAGCAGACGCAGTACGGTAGTCCACGGCTGTAGCTACCTCTGTGTCGGCAGTGCTCGTCCATAATTGTATACCTACCTGTGGTGGTTTTTTTTTTTCTATCTTCTTCATACTAGTAGTTTAGGAGTCTGCTGCTGACAGTGTCCAGCAGGTCCGTCATTATATAATATATACCTGTCCTGCAGTAGTGATATATATATATTTTTTATATCATTATCATCCAGTCTATACTAGCAGATGCAGTACGGTAGTCCACGGCTGTAGCTACCTCTGTGTCGGCAGTGCTCGTCCATAATTGTATACCTACCTGTGGTGGGTTTTTTTTTTCTATCTTCTTCATACTAGTAGTTTAGGAGTCTGCTGCTGACAGTGTCCAGCAGGTCCGTCATTATATAATATATACCTGTCCCGCAGTAGTGATATATATATATTTTTTATATCATTATCATCCAGTCTATACTAGCAGACGCAGTACTGTAGTCCACGGCTGTAGCTACCTCTGTGTCGGCAGTGCTCGTCCATAATTGTATACCTACCTGTGGTGGTTTTTTTTTTCTATCTTCTTCATACTAGTAGTTTAGGAGTCTGCTGCTGACAGTGTCCAGCAGGTCCGTCATTATATAATATATACCTGTCCTGCAGTAGTGATATATATATATTTTTTATATCATTATCATCCAGTCTATACTAGCCAACGCAGTACGGTAGTCCACGGCTGTAGCTACCTCTGTGTCGGCAGTGCTCGTCCATAATTGTATACCTACCTGTGGTGGTTTTTTTTTTTTCTATCTTCTTCATACTAGTAGTTTAGGAGTCTGCTGCTGACAGTGTCCAGCAGGTCCATCATTATATAATATATACCTGTCCTGCAGTAGTGATATATATATATTTTTTATATCATTATCATCCAGTCTATACTAGCAGACGCAGTACGGTAGTCCACGGCTGTAGCTACCTCTGTGTCGGCAGTGCTCGTCCATAATTGTATACCTACCAGTGGTGGGTTTTTTTTTTCTATCTTCTTCATACTAGTAGTTTAGGAGTCTGCTGCTGACAGTGTCCAGCAGGTTCGTCATTATATAATATATACCTGTCCTGCAGTAGTGATATATATATATTTTTTATATCATTATCATCCAGTCTATACTAGCAGACGCAGTACGGTAGTCCACGGCTGTAGCTACCTCTGTGTCGGCAGTGCTCGTCCATAATTGTATACCTACCTGTGGTGGTTTTTTTTTTCTATCTTCTTCATACTAGTAGTTTAGGAGTCTGCTGCTGACAGTGTCCACCAGGTCCGTCATTATATAATATATACCTGTCCTGCAGTAGTGATATATATATATTTTTTATATCATTATCATCCAGTCTATACTAGCAGACGCAGTACGGTAGTCCACGGCTGTAGCTACCTCTGTGTCGGCAGTGCTCGTCCATAATTGTATACCTACCTGTGGTGTTTTTTTTTTTCTATCTTCTTCATACTAGTAGTTTAGGAGTCTGCTGCTGACAGTGTCCAGCAGGTCCGTCATTATATAATATATACCTGTCCTGCAGTAGTGATATATATATATTTTTTATATCATTATCATCCAGTCTATACTAGCAGACGCAGTACGGTAGTCCACGGCTGTAGCTACCTCTGTGTCGGCAGTGCTCGTCCATAATTGTATACCTACCTGTGGTGGTTTTTTTTTTTTTTCTATCTTCTTCATACTAGTAGTTTAGGAGTCTGCTGCTGACAGTGTCCAGCAGGTCCGTCATTATATAATATATACCTGTCCTGCAGTAGTGATATATATATATTTTTATATCATTATCATCCAGTCTATACTAGCAGACGCAGTACGGTAGTCCACGGCTGTAGCTACCTCTGTGTCGGCAGTGCTCGTCCATAATTGTATACCTACCTGTGGTGGGTTTTTTTTTTCTATCTTCTTCATACAAGTAGTTTAGGAGTCTGCTGCTTACAGTGTCCAGCAGGTCCGTCATTATATAATATATACCTGTCCTGCAGTAGTGATATATATATATTTTTTATATCATTATCATCCAGTCTATACTAGCAGACGCAGTACGGTAGTCCGCGGCTGTAGCTACCTCTGTGTCGGCAGTGCTCGTCCATAATTGTATACCTACCTGTGGTGGTTTTTTTTTTCTATCTTCTTCATACTAGTAGTTTAGGAGTCTGCTGCTGACAGTGTCCAGCAGGTCCGTCATTATATAATATATACCTGTCCTGCAGTAGTGATATATATATATTTTTTATATCATTATCATCCAGTCTATACTAGCAGACGCAGTACGGTAGTCCACGGCTGTAGCTACCTCTGTGTCGGCAGTCACTCGTCATCCATAAGTATACTAGTATCCATCCATCTCCATTGTTTACCTGAGGTGCCTTTTAGTTGTGCCTATTAAAATATGGAGAACAAAAATGTTGAGGTTCCAAAAATAGGGAAAGATCAAGATCGACTTCCACCTCGTGCTGAAGCTGCTGCCACTAGTCATGGCCGAGACGATGAAATGCCATCAACGTCGTCTGCCAAGGCCGATGCCCAATGTCATAGTACAGAGCATGTAAAATCCAAAACACCAAATATTAGTAAAAAAAGGACTCAAAAATCTAAAATAAAATCGTCGGAGGAGAAGCGTAAACTTGCCAATATGCCATTTACCACACGGAGTGGCAAGGAACGGCTGAGGCCCTGGCCTATGTTCATGGCTAGTGGTTCAGCTTCACATGAGGATGGAAGCACTCAGCCTCTCGCTAGAAAAATGAAAAGACAAGCTGGCAAAAGCACAGCAAAGAACTGTGCGTTCTTCGAAATCACAAATCCACAAGGAGAGTCCAATTGTGTCGGTTGCGATGCCTGACCTTCCCAACACTGGACGTGAAGAGCATGCGCCTTCCACCATTTGCACGCCCCCTGCAAGTGCTGGAAGGAGCACCCGCAGTCCAGTTCCTGATAGTCAGATTGAAGATGTCAGTGTTGAAGTACACCAGGATGAGGAGGATATGGGTGTTGCTGGCGCTGGGGAGGAAATTGACCAGGAGGATTCTGATGGTGAGGTGGTTTGTTTAAGTCAGGCACCCGGGGAGACACCTGTTGTCCGTGGGACGAATATGGCCATTGACATGCCTGGTGAAAATACAAAAAAAATCAGCTCTTCGGTGTGGAAGTATTTCCACAGAAATGCGGACAACATTTGTCAAGCCGTGTGTTGCCTTTGTCAAGCTGTAATAAGTAGGGGTAAGGACGTTAACCACCTCGGAACACCCTCCCTTATACGTCACCTGCAGCGCATTCATCATAAGTCAGTGACAAGTTCAAAAACTTTGGGCGACAGCGGAAGCAGTCCACTGACCAGTAAATCCCTTCCTCTTGTAACCAAGCTCACGCAAAACCACCCCACCAACTCCCTCAGTGTCAATTTCCTCCTTCCCCAGGAATGCCAATAGTCCTGCAGGCCATGTCACTGGCAATTCTGACGAGTCCTCTCCTGCCTGGGATTCCTCCGATGCATCCTTGCGTGTTACGCCTACTGCTGCTGGCGCTGCTGTTGTTGCTGCTGGGAGTCGATGGTCATCCCAGAGGGGAAGTCGGAAGACCACTTTTACTACTTCCACCAAGCAATTGACTGTCCAACAGTCCTTTGCGAGGAAGATGAAATATCACAGCAGTCATCCTGCTGCAAAGCGGATAACTGAGGCCTTGGCATCCTGGGCGGTGAGAAACGTGGTTCCGGTATCCATCATTACTGCAGAGCCAACTATAGACTTGTTTGAGGTACTGTGTCCCCGGTACCAAATACCATCTAGGTTCCATTTCTCTAGGCAGGCGATACCGAAAATGTACACAGACCTCAGAAAAAGACTCACCAGTGTCCTAAAAAATGCAGTTGTACCCAATGTCCACTTAACCACGGACATGTGGACAAGTGGAGCAGGGCAGACTCAGGACTATATGACTGTGATAGCCCACTGGGTAGATGTATGGACTCCCGCCGCAAGAACAGCAGCGGTGGCAACAGTAGCAGCATCTCGCAAACGCCAACTCTTTCCTAGGCAGGCTACGCTTTGTATCACCGCTTTCCAGAATACGTACACAGCTAAAAACCTCTTACGGCAACTGAGGAAGATCATCGCAGAATGGCTTACCCCAATTAGACTCTCCTGTGGATTTGTGGCATCGGACAACGCCAGCAATATTGTGTGTGCATTAAATATGGGCAAATTCCAGCACGTCCCATGTTTTGCACATACCTTGAATTTGGTGGTGCAGAATTATTTAAAAAATGAGAGGGGCGTGCAAGAGATGCTGTCGGTGGCCAGAAGAATTGCGGGACACTTTCGGCGTACAGGCACCACGTACAGAAGACTGGAGCAACACCAAAAACGCCTGAACCTGCCCTGCCATCATCTGAAGTAAGAAGTGGTAACGAGGTGGAATTCAACCCTCTATATGCTTCAGAGGTTGGAGGAGCAGCAAAAGGCCATTCAAGCCTATACAACTGAGCACGATATAGGAGGTGGAATGCACCTGTCTCAAGCGCAGTGGAGAATGATTTCAACGTTGTGCAAGGCTCTGCAACCTTTTGAACTTGCCACACGTGAAGTCAGTTCAGACACTGCCAGCCTGAGTCAGGTCATTCCCCTCATCAGGCTTTTGCAGAAGAAGCTGGAGACATTGAAGGAGGAGCTAACACAGAGCGATTCCGCTAGGCATGTGGGACTTGTGGATGGAGCCCTTAATTCGCTTAACAAGGATTCATGGGTGGTCAATCTGTTGAAATCAGAGCACTACATTTTGGCCACCGTGCTCGATCCTAGATTTAAAACCTACCTTGGATCTCTCTTTCTGGCAGACACAAGTCTGCAGGGGTTCAAAGAACTGCTGGTGAGAAAATTGTCAAGTCAAGCGGAACGCGACTTGTCAACATCTCCTCCTTCACATTCTCCCGCAACTGGGGGTGCGAGGAAAAGGCTCAGAATTCCGAGCCCACCCGCTGGCGGTGATGCAGGGCAGTCTGGAGCGACTGCTGATGCTGACATCTGGTCCGGACTGAAGGACCTGCCAACGATTACGGACATGTCGTCTACTGTCACTGCATATGATTCTCTCCCCATTGAAAGAATGGTGGAGGATTATATGAGTGACCGCATCCAAGTAGGCACGTCAGACAGTCCGTACGTATACTGGCAGGAAAAAGAGGCAATTTGGAGGCCCTTGCACAAACTGGCTTTATTCTACCTAAGTTGCCCTCCCACAAGTGTGTACTCCGAAAGAGTGTTTAGTGCCGCCGCTCACCTTGTCAGCAATCGGCGTACGAGGTTACTTCCAGAAAATGTGGAGAAGATGATGTTCATTAAAATGAATTATAATCAATTCCTCCATGGAGACATTCACCAGCAGCAATTGCCTCCACAAAGTACACAGGGAGCTGTGATGGTGGATTCCAGTGGGGACGAATTGATAATCTGTGAGGAGGGGGATGTACACGGTGATGAATCGGAGGATGATGATGAGGTGGACATCTTGCCTCTGTAGAGCCAGTTTGTGCAAGGAGAGATTAATTGCTTCTTTTTTGGTGGGGGTCCAAACCAACCCGTCATTTCAGTCACAGTCGTGTGGCAGACCCTGTCACTGAAATGATGGGTTGGTTAAAGTGTGCATGTCCTGTTTATACAACATAAGGGTGGGTGGGAGGGCCCAAGGACTATCCCATCTTGCACCTCTTTTTTCTTTCATTTTTCTTTGCGTCATGTGCTGTTTGGGGAGTGTTTTTTGGAAGGGCCAGCCTGCGTGACACTGCAGTGCCACTCCTAGATGGGCCAGGTGTTTGTGTCGGCCACTAGGGTCGCTTAGCTTACTCACACAGCTACCTCATTGCGCCTCTTTTTTTCTTTGCGTCATGTGCTGTTTGGGGAGTATTTTTTGGAAGGGCCATCCTGCCTGACACTGCAGTGCCACTCCTAGATGGGCCAGGTGTTTGTGTCGGCCACTTGGGTCGCTGAGCTTAGTCACACAGCTACCTCATTGCGCCTCTTTTTTTCTTTGCATCATGTGCTGTTTGGGGAGTGTTTTTTTGAAGGGCCATCCTGCGTGACACTGCAGTGCCACTCCTTGATGGGCCAGGTGTTTGTGTCGGCCACTAGGGTCGCTTACCTTACTCACACAGCTACCTCATTGCGCCTCTTTTTTTCTTTGCGTCATGTGCTGTTTGGGGAGTGTTTTTTTGAAGGGCCATCCTGCGTGACACTGCAGTGACACTCCTAGATGGGCCAGGTGTTTGTGTCGGCCACTAGGGTCGCTGAGCTAACTCACACAGCTACCTCATTGCGCCTCTTTTTTTCTTTGCGTCATGTGCTGTTTGGGGAGTGTTTTTTGGAAGGGCCATCCTGCCTGACACTGCAGTGCCACTCCTAGATGGGCCAGGTGTTTGTGTCGGCCACTAGGGTCGCAGAGCTTAGTCACACAGCTACCTCATTGCGCCTCTTTTTTTTCTTCTTTGCGTCATGTGCTGTTTGGGGAGTATTTTTTGGAAGGGCCATCCTGCCTGACACTGCAGTGCCACTCCTAGATGGGCCAGGTGTTTGTGTCGGCCACTTGGGTCGCTGAGCTTAGTCACACAGCTACCTCATTGCGCCTCTTTTTTTCTTTGCGTCATGTGCTGTTTGGGGAGTGTTTTTTGGAAGGGCCATCCTGCGTGACACTGCAGTGCCACTCCTAGATGGGCCAGGTGTTTGTGTCGGCCACTTGGGTCGCTGAGCTTAGTCATCCAGCGACCTCAGTGCAAATTTTAGGACTAAAAATAATATTGTGAGGTGTGAGGTGTTCAGAATAGACAGAAAATGAGTGGAAATTATGGTTATTGAGGTTAATAATACTTTGGGATCAAAATGACCCCCAAATTCTATGATTTAAGCTGTTTTTTAGGGTTTTTTGAAAAAAACACCCGAATCCAAAACACACCCGAATCCGACAAAAAAAATTCGGTGAGGTTTTGCCAAAACGCGTTCGAACCCAAAACACGGCCGCGGAACCGAACCCAAAACCAAAACACAAAACCCGAAAAATTTCCGGTGCACATCTCTACCTGGCGTATGTGCAAAAGCCAGTTTCTTTCTTTGGCACACAAGCCTTTGCTGAAATCCGCCAGATCCAAGTGCAATACAACCTATGTGCGACCCAGAACCAGCCCATGAACGTCTGACATCTCTGACTTGCTGTTTCTAATTGAATTTCATAGGAACCTGTATTGTGTATATTGAAAATGTCCTGTGAAACGTGCATAATGGTAACATGCAGGTACATGGCACGGAACCTGGAGCTAATTAAATCATCCCCTATGGGTGGAATGGAATAGGTTGTGGTCACTGGTGCCGAGAGAGGGGGGGGGGGAGGGTACAAATTACCCAGGCCCAGGTCTGAAGGAGGGGCCCAGTGAGGGTCCAGTAGGACCCCCTTACCTGGCAGCAGCAGCTGCAGCTCTTCTCCTCAGCCCAGCACACTCTGCTGTGACCTGGGCTGCAGTGTGGCCAGGAAGGTGCTTAAAATACTAATTTTTTCAGTATTTTTTTCTAAGGGTACATGACCACACCTCCTGTGATTGGGCCACGCCCCTTGAAAAGTCCCTGTGCCCAGCCCGGCTCTGGACTGCTCTGGTTGCGATTTTTTTGGTGAGATTGTTGTTACATTGGGTTCCAAGTCGCGGGATGTACTGTAATAGGCATTGATTTGTTATCTGAGTCGTCAACCGTTGGCGATGTGTTGAATGTTATGACCCCACACATTGTTGACAGGGACGTGCCTCCCCTGCCATTAATGATTAAAATAATACAAAGAAGATACTTATGACACATTCTGTGTCATAAGTATCTGCTTCATATTATTTAAAGCAATTTGGCTTTTAAATTGACTTTAGGAGGCACCGATAGTGGTGTCTCCCGTAGTCAATGGGACAGGGGACAAAGCGGGGGGCAGGGCCATGCTGCTGTAAAAGCTGTGACATAGGGACGTGCTTTCACCAATGAAAGCACGCCCCTGTCAGTGAGGAGGGATGTGATTGGCCAGTGGCTCCGTCACTGGATCTGCTGTCAATCATCACTGGGTGGGTGCAGGGCGGGCATATGTGGTGGTGGCAGCGGTGCGGACGTTGGCGGTGCGGGCATAGCGTCAGTGGAGGTGCAGGCGTTAGAGGCAGGTCTGGATCCGAGAGGATCCAGTCTCTGCCTGGCTGCAATTCAGTATTTTGAGTTTGGCAATGGTGCCAATTTCAAAAATGGCGATGAGGCGCCATTTTTTAAATTCAAGATGGCCGCCGCGAGCCAATCACGGCTCACCGCATCATCGCCCCGCCCCCTCTGGCTGACTTGTAAGTCAGCGCGAGGGAGCGGCTGTCAGTCCGACGGCAGAGGAGGAGCAGAGAAAAGCTCCTGAAGCAAGAAGACGCCGTGGAAGTCCTTGATGGCGGTGGCCATGCAAAAGAGCTTAACGGCCGCCGTCCACCAGGTGAAGCCAGAAGACACCGTGGAAGTCCTGGATGGGCCATGCAAAAGTGCTTAACGGCCGCCACCCACCAGGTGAAGCCAGAAGACACCGTGGAAGTCCTGGATGGGTGGCGGCCATGCAAAAGAGCTTAACGGCCGCCGCCCACCAGGTGAAGACCCTGTACAATAAAAAAAAATCTTTAAATGTGTTGTGTATTTATTTTCATATTTTCTTTACAGGAGGACTACAGGTGCCAGCGGGCACTTTATGTCCAGGCATGCTGGCACTTGTGGTTCTCCAAGTGCCAGAATGCTGGGGCAGGCTTGCTGGGACCTGTAGGCCACCTGTAAAGAACAATGGCATGAACCCCGCACCCACCACCACCAGGGGTGCTGGGCATAGCACTGGGCTTTCAGCCCAGTGCTGGTTGTTGCTCAGGAGGGGGGACCCCATTCAATTTTTCTGGGTCCCCACTTTGAGTAATTTCAGCCCTGGGCTGACTGGTTTGGGGGGTTTTTAATGCTCCCCATATCGAGTGTCTCCCCTGCTATGGCATTACTCCCCCTGGCTGCTATTTTTTCTTAAATATGGGGAGCCCCATTATTTTTTTTTATATATATTAAACTGCGGGGGGGGGGGGGTGGAGTAGGGGGGGAGGGCGCTAGTGATTTATCCAGTGCCTCCCCAGCCACAGACCTCACCGCATGTTACTGATTGTTGACATTCCAGAGTGTTATGTTAGTCTACTGAAAATAAGTACAAGGGGATAAAAAGTGTTTTCCCCAAAAAAAAGTTAAAGCATGATCAATGCTGCTTGGGCTCTTAATGGAAACATCAGTGCAGACAAAGAGCATGAGGTGCCTCAGAAATGTCTAAACAGGGATGGTGACACTATCAAGAGAGACACTCGGTGTGGAGTCCCACTGACATAGTGCCAACTAGCCCTAGGCCAACCAATTCAGGTCTAGTAACCCTAGGGAGGTGGGGCCTGTAAAAAAAATTGCAACCCCCCCAGTTATAACCTGCCTTGTGCGGATAGCAATAGAGCTATTACCCACAATGATGTGAAACATTATTAAAACTTCTATAGGTGTATGATTTTGCAGAAACAGTATAGGGGATGTGGAAAAAGCTGCAGGTTAAGCCCGATATTGCTGGTCTGGTTTAGTGTGTCCCCTGATTAAATAGGAGGGTACTTTTCACTGTAGGCATGGGTAAAGAGCTAGTAGAAGTGGTCATGTAAATTGACACTAAACCTCTACTTTGATAGCAAACAAGGATCAGTCCCGAACACATTCTCCTATTGCAGCTATAATTCTGACTTACAGTATTAAAAAGTTAATACTTTAAAAAAAGTTTAAAAGGTTTAAAAGGTTTTTACAGGTAGCATCTTAGTTTAGAACAGGGCCATACCAAGGGTGGTGTGACTGGTGCTATCACCACAGAACAAGGCTGATGGGGTGGCATGGTGACTGCCATGGCAGGATCTGTCTTCAGTGTGTTGATTGGAGAGGCACTGGCCTTTATTTGCTTCCAGTACATGCCCGGAAACTAGTGATGTGCACCGGACATTTTTCGGGTTTTGTGTTTTGGTTTTGGATTCGGTTCCGCGGCCGTGTTTTGGATTCGGACGCGTTTTGGCAAAACCTCCATGAAAATTTTTTGTCGGATTCGGGTGTGTTTTGGATTCGGGTATTTTTTTACAAAAACCCCTCAAAAACAGCTTAAATCATAGAATTTGGGGGTCATTTTGATCCCATAGTATTATTAACATCAATAACCATAATTCCCACTCATTTTCAGTCTATTCTAAACACCTCACAATATTATTTTTAGTCCTAAAATTTGCACCGGGGTCGCTGGATGACTAAGCTAAGCGACCCAAGTGGCTGACACAAACACCTGGCCCATCTAGGAGTGGCACTGCAGTGTCAGGCAGGATGGCACTTCAAAAAAATAGTCCCCAAACAGCACATGATGCAAAGAAAAATGAAAGAAAAAAGAGGTGCAAGATGGAATTGTCCTTGGGCCCTCCCTCCCACCCACCCTTATGTTGTATAAACAGGACATGCACACTTTAACAAACCCATCATTTCAGCGACAGGGTCTGCCACACAACTGTGACTGAAATGACTGGTTGGTTTGGGCCCCCACCAAAAAATAAGCAATCAATCTCTCCTTGCACAAACTGGCTCTACAGAGGCAAGATGTCCACCTCCTCCTCATCGTCCGATTCCTCACCCCTTTCACTGTGTACATCCCCCTCCTCACAGATTATTAATTCGTCCCCACTGGAATCCACCATCTCAGGTCCCTGTGTACTTTCTGGAGGCAATTGCTGGTGAATGTCTCCACGGAGGAATTGATTATAATTCATTTTGATGAACATCATCTTCTCCACATTTTCTGGAAGTAACCTCGTACGCTGATTGCTGACAAGGTGAGCGGCTGCACTAAACACTCTTTCGGAGTACACACTGGAGGGTGGGCAACTTAGGTAAAATAAAGCCAGTTTCTGCAAGGGCCTCCAAATTGCCTCTTTTTCCTGCCAGTATACGTACGGACTGTCTGACGTGCCTACTTGGATGCGGTCACTCATATAATCCTCCACCATTCTTTCAATGGTGAGAGAATCATATGCAGTGACAGTAGACGACATGTCAGTAATCGTTGGCAGGTCCTTCAGTCCGGACCAGATGTCAGCACTCGCTCCACACTGCCCTGCATCACCGCCAGCGGGTGGGCTTGGAATTCTTAGCCTTTTCCTCGCTCCCCCAGTTGCGGGAGAATGTGAAGGAGGAGCTGTTGACGGGTCACATTCCGCTTGACTTGACAATTTTCTCACCAGCAGGTCTTTGAACCTCTGCAGACTTGTGTCTGCCGGAAAGAGAGATCCAACGTAGGTTTTAAATCTAGGATCGAGCACGGTGGCCAAAATGTAGTGCTCTGATTTCAACAGATTGACCACCCATGAATCCTGGTTAAGCGAATTAAGCGCTCCATCCACAAGTCCCACATGCCTAGCGGAATCGCTCTATTTTAGCTCCTCCTTCAATGTCTCCAGCTTCTTCTGCAAAAGCCTGATGAGGGGAATGACCTGACTCAGGCTGGCAGTGTCTGAACTGACTTCACGTGTGGCAAGTTCAAAGGGTTGCAGAACCTTGCACAACGTTGAAATCATTCTCCACTGCGCTTGAGTCAGGTGCATTCCCCCTCCTTTGCCTATATCGTAGGCAGATGTATAGGCTTAAATGGCCTTTTGCTGCTCCTCCATCCTCTGAAGCATATAGAGGGTTGAATTCCACCTCGTTACCACCTCTTGCTTCAGATGATGGCAGGGCAGGTTCAGGACTGTTTGCTGGTGCTCCAGTCTTCGGCGCGCGGTGGCTGAATGCCGAAAGTGGCCCGCAATTCTTCGGGCCACCTACAGCATCTCTTGCACGCCCCTGTCATTTTTTAAATAATTCTGCACCACCAAATTCAATGTATGTGCAAAACATGGGACGTGCTGGAATTTGCCCAGATGTAATGCACGCACAATATTGCTGGCGTTGTCCGATGAAACAAATCCCCAGGAGAGTCCATTTGGGGTAAGCCATTCTGCGATGATATTCCTCAGTTTCCGTAAGAGGTTGTCAGCTGTGTGCCTCTTCTGGAAAGCGGTGATACAAAGCGTAGCCTGCCTAGGAACGAGTTGGCGTTTACGAGATGCTGCTACTGGTGCCGCCGCTGCTGTTCTTGCTGCGGGAGTCAATACATCTACCCAGTGGGCTGTCACAGACATATAGTCCTGAGTATGCCCTGCTCCACTTGTCCACATGTCCGTGGTTAAGTGGACATTGGGTACAACTGCATTTTTTAGGACACTGGTGACTCTTTTTCTGAGGTCTGTGTACATTTTCGGTATCGCCTGCCTAGAGAAATGGAACCTAGATGGTATTTGGTACCGGGGACACAGTACCTCAATCAAGTCTCTAGTTGCCTCTGAATTAACGGTGTATACCGGAACCACGTTTCTCACCGCCCAGGCTACCAAGGCCTGAGTTATCCGCTTTGCAGCAGGATGACTGCTGTGATATTTCATCTTCCTCGCAAAGGACTGTTGGACAGTCAATTGCTTACTGGAAGTAGTACAAGTGGTCTTCCGACTTCCCCTCTGGGATGACGATCGACTCCCAGCAGCAACAACAGCAGCGCCAGCAGCAGGAGGCGTTACACTCAAGGATGCATCGGAGGAATCCCAGGCTGGAGAGGACTCGTCAGACTTGACAGTGACATGGCCTGCAGGACTATTGGCTTTCCTGTGTAAGGAGGAAATTGACACTGAGGGAGTTGGTGGTGTGGTTTGCAGGAGCATGGTTACAAGAGGAAGGGATTTAGTGGTCAGTGGACTGCTTCCACTGTCATCCAAAGTTTTTGAACTTGTCACTGACTTATGATGAATGCGCTGCAGGTGACGTATAATAGAGGATGTTCCGAGGTGGTTAACGTCCTTACCCCTACTAATTACAGCTTGACAAAGGCAACACACGGCTTGACACCTGTTGTCCGCATTTGTGTTAAAATAATTCCACACCGAAGAGGTGATTTTTTTTTGTAATTTGACCAGGCATGTCAATGGCCATATTCGTCCCACGGACAACAGGTGTTTCCCCGGGTGCCTGACTTAAACAAACCACCTCACCATCAGAATCCTCCTTGTCAATTTCCTCCTCAGCGCCAGCAACACCCATATCCTCTTCCTGGTGTACTTCAACAGTGACATCTTCAATTTGACTGTCAGGAACTGGACTGCGGGTGCTCCTTCCAGCACTTGCAGGGGGCGTGCAAATGGTGGACGGCGCCACCTCTTCCCGTCCAGTCTTGGGAAGGTCAGGCATCGCACCCGACACAATTGGACTCTCCTTGGGGATTTGTGATTTAGAAGAACGCACAGTTCTTTGCTGTGCTTTTGCCAGCTTCAGTCTTTTCATTTTTCTAGCGAGAGGATGAGTGCTTCCATCCTCATGTGAAGCTGAACCACTAGCCATGAACATAGGCCAGGGCCTCAGCCGTTCCTTGCCACTCCGTGTCGTAAATGGTATATTGGCAAGTTTACGCTTCTCCTCAGACGCTTTTAATTTTGATTTTTGGGTCATTTTACTGAACTTTAGTTTTTTTGGATTTTACATGCTCTCTACTATGACATTGGGCATTGGCCTTGGCAGACGACGTTGATGGCATTTCATCGTCTCGGTCATGACTAGTGTCAGCAGCTTCAGCACGAGGTGGAAGTGGATCTTGATCTTTCCCTATTTTACCTTCCACATTTTTGTTCTCCATTTTTTAATGTGTGGAATTATATGCCAGTATCAATAGCAATGGCCTACTACTATATATACTGCGCACAACTGAAATGCACCACAGGTATGGATGGATAGTATACTTGACGACACAGAGGTAGGTAGAGCAGTGGCCTACTGTACCGAACTGCTATATATTATATACTGGTGGTCAGCAAACTGTGCAAAACTGAAATGCACCACAGGTATGGATGGATAGTATACTTGACGACACAGAGGTAAGTAGAGCAGTGGCCTACTGTACTGTACTGCTATATATTATATACTGGTGGTCAGCAAACTGTGCAAAACTGAAATGCACCACAGGTATGGATGGATAGTATACTTGACGACACAGAGGTAGGTAGAGCAGTGGCCTTCTGTACCGTACTCCTATATATTATATACTGGTGGTCAGCAAAATGATGCACTGTACTCCTACTATATACTACAATTCAGCACAGATATGGAGCGTTTTTCAGGCAGAGAACGTATAATACTGGTGGTCACTGGTCAGTAAAACTCTGCACTGTACTCCTCCTATATAATACTGCTGGTCCCCAGTCCCCACAATAAAGCAGTGTGAGCACAGATATATGCAGCACACTGAGCACAGATATGGAGCGTTTTTCAGGCAGACAACGTATACTGGTGGTCACTGGTCAGCAAAACTCTGCACTGTACTCCTCCTATATAATACTGCTGGTCCCCAGTCCCCACAATAAAGCAGTGTGAGCACAGATATATGCAGCACACTGAGCACAGATATGGAGCGTTTTTCAGGCAGACAACGTATACTGGTGGTCACTGGTCAGCAAAACTCTGCACTGTACTCCTCCTATATAATACTGCTGGTCCCCAGTCCCCACAATAAAGCAGTGTGAGCACAGATATATGCAGCACACTGAGCACAGATATGGAGCGTTTTTCAGGCAGACAACGTATAATATTGGTGGTCACTGGTCAGCAAAACTCTGCACTGTACTCCTCCTATAATACTGCTGCTCCCCAGAATAAAGATATGCAGCCCCCTGAAACAAAGTGAGAGGACGCCAGCCACGTCCTCTCACTATCATTTCCAATGCACGAGTGAAAAATGGCGGCGACGCGCGGCTCCTTATATAGAATCCGAATCTCGCGAGAATCCGACAGCGAGATGATGACGTTCGGGCGCGCTCGGGTTAACCGAGCAAGGCGGGAGGATCCGAGTCTGCCTCGGACCCGTGTAAAAAGGGTGAAGTTCGGTGAGGTTCGGATTCCGAGGAACCGAACCCGCTCATCACTACCGGAAACTAGCTACCTGCATCCTCATCTGTCATTTTTAAAACACAGCCTGTAACATGGTAGATAGGAGCTGATTGGCTGATATGTTATCTCTCTCCACTTTATCACTGTCCAAGGCTTAGTATATCTCCCCCCTAAATAACATGTGTTTGGGGTGGGGCTTGGCAGGTGCCTTTCCAGGATGCAGAAGTGCCTTGGGATAGCACTGGAAAGGAGAACCCATTGTCTCTTGATCACCTCACTATATAACTTAATGCATAAGATAACAAATGAAAATAGTAAGGTGTCAGTTTATTAACATTTATTTTGTCTGGAAGGACAGAAAATAGATGTGCAAATTCTGCATCCTTTGTGTGAGGGAGGGAAGTAAGGAAGTAAAGTACTAAACATTGGCTGATTGGATAGGCCTGGAGCTGTCACAGGGTCCTTTAAATAGTGTTCTTAAAAAGATTCTAAGCACCCCCAATATCCCCAAAGCATCTTACTATAATTCTTAATGGGGGTCATTCCGAGTTGTTCGTTCGTTGCCGATTTTCGCTATGCTGCGATTTGTTGCTAAATGCGAATGCGCATGGTACGCAGCGCGCATGCGCTAAGTTATTTAACTAAAAACTTAGTAGATTTGCTGTGGATTCTGCGGCGCTTTTCAGTCACACTGCTGATCGGTGAGTGATTGACAGGAAAGGGGCGTTTCTGGGTGGTAACTGAGCGTTTTCCGGGAGTGTGCTAAAAAACGCAGGCGTGCCAGGGAAAAACGCGGGAGTGTCTGGAGAAACAGGGGAGTGGCTGGCCGAACGCAGGGCGTGTTTGTGATGTCAAACCAGGAACTAAACGGACTGAGCTGATCGCAATCTGTGAGTAGGTCTGGAGCTACTCAGAAACTGCAAATAATTATTTAGTAGCAGTTCTGCTAATCTTTCGTTCGCTATTCTGCTAAGCTAAGATACACTCCCAGAGGGCGGCGGCCTAGTGTGTGCAGTGCTGCTAAAAGCAGCTAGCGAGCGAACAACTCGGAATGAGGGCCAATGTTCACAGACCATGAAGCTCCTCGGTAAATGACCCACTGTGAGAGGTTGACTTTAGCCAAAAAAGAGTATAATAGAGATTAGGCAATATCTGAGTATAGATATCAAGGTAAGTGGTATTGAACAATTGTACAATACGACACCAGCCCTACCTATTACTTTACTACGTTTTCTAAAAAGAGGACACAAGGTCCAAAAGACACTGCACTGGTGATTTGGAAAATTGAGAAATGTCAATAGAAACCAACCATTTGAGAAAGGATTAAAGTAAGGACCACTAGGAGGTCCCTATAAAAATCAATAGGGGTTGGAGGTGCGCCACTAAGCTGAATTATAGTATTTTTCGGGGGAGTTTGTTAGTGTGGGTCACTAGTGGACCTACCACTAAAAGAGGCTTAGTGTGTGGCGCACTCTTTTGAAATGATTATTGTATGTTAAAATATTTATAACTTTTATTTCCATATTTAAATTTTTTTTTTTTTTTGCCAATATAAAAAAAAAATTTAAATATGGAAATAAAAGTTATAAATATTTGAACATACAATAATCATTTCAAAAGAGTGCGCCACACACTAAGCCTCTTTTAGTGGTAGGTCCACTAGTGACCCACACTAACAAACTCCCCCGAAAAATACTATTACTTTACTACACCAGTTCACCTTGACTACGCTGTAATCCCTTGGTCGGTCCCCCTTTGTCCATAAAACCATAAATGGGAACAGTTACAATTGGAGAACATGGTTGTTCTGCTGCAGGATGAAGAGGTTACTTGCCTATACTATATTTTTGCAAATTGCAAGTACTTCAAACAGTAGCAGATTTACCAATACACAACACAAGTGGCCAGGGGGTCCCAGGAGGCCTGCCAACAGGGCTGTATAACAGATGGCATTTTTACTTGTGCCGGGCTGGTTGACTACTTCTGGGCCCCAACAGGTTGTCAACGCACTGATTGGACAGATGCAGGATGCTCGCTTCAGGTGAGGTGCATCCGCCAGTGCCTTTTTTTGTTTACAGTGGGGGGGGGGGGGGGCAGTGCCTTTACTGTTTACACCCACAAATATCTACTTGCTACAATCAGGTGGGGGCTCTCACTCTGACTGGACTCACACAGTGTGTATATGTGGCTATGTGGGCAGTGTGTGTATTTGTGGTTTGTGGCTATGGGGCACTGTGTGTGTGTGTGTGTGTGTGTGTGTGTGTGTGTGTGTGTGTGTGTGTGTGTGTGTGTGTGTGTGTGTGTGCGCCTTTGGAGCAGTGTGTGTATGCGTGTGTATGTGTGTGGCTATGGAGTCTGTGATTTTGTGTGGCGATGGGTGCAGTGTGTTTGTGTGTGTGTGTGTGTGTGTGTGTGTGTGTGTGTGTGTGTTTGGCCATGGGGGCAGTGTGTGTGGGCTATGAGTCAGTGCGTGTGACTATGGGAGAGTGTGTGTGGGTGGCTATTGGGACAGTGTGTGTGTGGCTATATAGGGACAGTCTGTGTGTGTATGTGGCTATGGGAGCAGTGTGTGTGTGTGTGTGTGTGTGTGTGTGTGTGTGTGTGTGTGAAATTGCATGCAGTTGAGGCCCCAAAATAATATGTTGCGTAGCGCCCCATGAGCTCTAAATCCGGCTCTGACTTCAAAACCTTGCTGTATTGTAAACCATAGAATATACTGACTGCCAAGTATAACCATAGAATATACTGACTGCCAAGTTTAACCATAGAATATACTGACTGCCAAGTATAACCATAGAATATACTGACTGCCAAGTATAACCATAGAGTATACTGACTGCCAAGTATAACCATAGAATATACTGACTGCCAAGTATAACCATAGAATATACTGACTGCCAAGTATAACCATAGAATATACTGACTGCCAAGTATAACAATAGAATATACTGACTGCCAAGTATAACCATAGAATATACTGACTGCCAAGAATAACCATAGAATATACTGACTGCCAAGTATAACCATAGAATATACTGACTGCCAAGAATAACCATAGAATATACTGACTGCCAAGTATAACCATAGAATATACTGACTGCCAAGTATAACCATAGAATATACTGACTGCCAAGTATAACCATAGAATATACTGACTGCCAAGTATAACCATAGAATATACTGACTGCCAAGTATAACCATACAGTATACTGACTGCCAAGTATAACCATAGAATATACTGACTGCCAAGTATAACCATAGAATATACTGACTGCCAAGTATAACCATAGAATATACTGACTGCCAAGTATAACCATAGAATATACTGACTGCCAAGTATAACCATAGAATATACTGACTGCCAAGTATAACCATAGAATATACTGACTGCCAAGTATAACCATAGAATATACTGACTGCCAAGAATAACCATAGAATATACTGACTGCCAAGTATAACCATAGAGTATACTGACTGCCAAGTATAACCATAGAATATACTGACTGCCAAGTATAACCATAGAATATACTGACTGCCAAGTATAACCATAGAGTATACTGACTGCCAAGTTTAACCATAGAATATACTGACTGCCAAGTATAACCATAGAGTATACTAACTGCCAAGTATAACCATAGAATATACTGACTGCCAAGTATAACCATAGAATATACTGACTGCCAAGTATAACCATAGAGTATACTGACTGCCAAGTATAACCATAGAATATACTGACTGTCAAGTATAACCATAGAATATACTGACTGCCAAGTATAACCATAGAGTATACTGACTGCCAAGTATAACCATAGAATACACTGACTGCCAAGTATAACCATAGAATATACTGACTGCCAAGTATAACCATAGAATATACTGACTGCCAAGTATAACCATAGAATATACTGACTGCCAAGTATAACCATAGAATATACTGACTGACTAAAGACGGCTAATGGAGCCTTAGACTTCATTTCGGTTTAGACCCCAACACATAAAAATGGTTACATATTGGAGTACTCTTTTTCTGGTGTTCCATTTATTTTTATATTTTATCTTATTGACCCCTTTCTCCCTCCCTTTTCTTACCCAAATTCTTTTCCACACGGTCCACCGCTTGCTCACAAATGCCCCTTCTCCATTATATAAAAATGGACCAATGAAGACGTTTTTTATTATTTGTTAACTTATGTTACTTGCCCAGTGGGTGCTAGGCAGAAGCCTAGGTTGGCACATGGAAAATCCATTTACCTTATAAAACAAGACAACAGCCAGCCAAAAGATTACATCTTCTTGAAAAAGTTATACAAACCCAGAACAGAACAGTGGTACTAGACAGACAATATTGGACAGCGACAGATGCTTTGACAAAGATTTCTATATTACAGATACAGAATGCGACAGGTTTGTTCAGACCTTAGATTCTGCAAAATGCTTGGATGGTATATATAGGAAGGTAAATGCACACTGCGGGGGTAATTCTGAGTTGATCGCAGCAGCAAGTTTGTTAGCAATTGGGCAAAACCATCTACACTGCGGGGTGGGGGGGCAGATATAACATGTGCAGAGAGAGTTAGATTTGGGTGGGTTATTTTGTTTCTGTGCAGGTTAAATATTGGCTGCTTTATTTTTACACTGCAATTTAGATCTCAGTTTGAACACACCCCACCCAAATCTAACTCTCTCTGCACATGTTATGTCTGCCCCTCCTGCAGTGCACATAGTTTTGCCCAACTGCTAACAAAGGTGGTCATTCCGAGTTGTTCGCTCGCAAGCTGCTTTTAGCAGCTTTGCACACGCTAAGCCGCCGCCTACTGGGAGTGAATCTTAGCTTATCAAAATTGCGAACGAAAGATTAGCAAAATTGCGATTAGACACTTCTTAGCAGTTTCTGAGTAGCTTCAAACTTACTCGGCATCTGCGATCAGTTCAGTGCTTGTCGTTCCTGGTTTGACGTCACAAACACACCCAGCGTTCGCCCAGACACTCCTCCGTTTCTCCAGCCACTCCCGCGTTTTTCCCAGAAACGGTAGCGTTTTTTCACACACTCCCATAAAACGGCCTGTTTCCGCCCAGAAACACCCACTTCCTGTCAATCACACTACGATCACCAGAACGAAGAAAAAACCTCGTAATGCCGTGAGTAAAATACCTAACTGCATAGCAAATTTACTTGGCGCAGTCGCAGTGCGAACATTGCGCAGTTAGCGGAAAATCGCTGCGATGCGAAGAAAAATACAGAGCGAACAACTCGGAATGTCCCACAAAATTCCTGCTGCGATCAACTTGGAATTACCCCCTGCATGTTATACATGTTTACTGATTCATTCCTTAAACCTCTGCTCCTTGGCAGAGCAAGAAAAAATACTCTGCTTTGCTGAGCAATCAATGTAAGTGTGATAAATAACTCTGCATGTGTCAAACGCCCTGGAGAATATTTCATTTTAAGGCATCTTTCCTGCACAACATGTCCATGTCAGACTATGAGATGTTCATCTATCAAATGTGGAGTGCTGAAGGCAAAAGGACCCTGGGGTTTCTGATGCTGCTCTTATTCTCTGGCCGTGCTGGAAAAAGTTATTGTAAGCCAATGTCTCTGGAGCTTGCAAAGATGCTATCCATTTATAACTACTATGACCATGATTCAGGAGTGTCATGACCACCTCAAATGCAAGAAATTGTATCCTAGCTACATCATTTCTAATTTTACACTGGCTCCAGTATGACATTTAGTCTGTCATTATTAATTGCTGAGTTTGCGACAAGGATAAACGTTAAGCAGTTCAGAAAGGCAACACTGTATCTCAACAGTCATGATCTCCTAAAATACATACAGGAGTACATGTGGACAGTTCTCAATACACATACTGTAGGGGGGAATTCAATTTCCAGTGAGTACTTCGCCAGGCCGAATTAGCGTGATACCTCACAAGGTAGGCAGCACTTTTGGGGGAACAGAGATGCGAATCAGCCGGGGCGGAAGGTGGGAATTGTGCTGCTGTTGTCGGCATTTTACCCCCTTGCCAGCTTTTGCATTTTTTCCTTAGGAGGTTCTCAGTTTAAGATGTAGCCATGTTCATTCAGTCGACGGCTCTGCAGAACGAGCACCGCGCCTGGTCCAACCTAGTACGCTGAGCTGCGCTTTGTATGCCGCCCATGTATTCCTTAAGAACACGCACTCATCCTAGTCATGGGCACACTTACTGTGAACACGGCAAGCTGCTGGATGAGCATGGTTAGATCTGTTCAACGGTAGTTCTCAGTCAACTTGGGCAGTTCTCAGTACACATGAACAGTTCTCTATACAAATGGACGGTTCTCTGTACACATGAACAGTTCTCTGTACACATGAACAGTTCTCTGTACACATGAACAGTTCTCTGTGCACATGAACAGTTCTCTGTACACATGGACGGTTCTCAGTACACATGAACAGTTCTCTGTACACATGGAAGTTTCTCAGTACACATGAATTCTTCTCTGTACACATGAACAGTTCTCAGTACACATGAACAGTTCTCTATACACATGGACGGTTCTCAGTACACATGAACAGTTCTCTGTACACATGGACGGTTCTCAGTACACATGAATAGTTCTCTATACACATGGACGGTTCTCAGTACACATGAACAGTTCTCTGTACACATGGACAGTTCTCAGTACACATGAACAGTTCTCTATACACATGGACGGTTCTCAGTACACATGAACAGTTCTCTGTACACATGGACAGTTCTCAGTACACATGAACAGTTCTCTATACACATGGACGGTTCTCAGTACACATGAACAGTTCTCTATACACATGGACGGTTCTCAGTATACATGAACAGTTCTCTGTACACATGGACAGTTCAGAACTTCTCAGTAAACATGAACAGTTCTCTGTACACATGAACAGTTCTCTGTACACATGAACAGTTCTCTGTACACATGAACAGTTCTCTATACACATGGACGGTTCTCAGTACACATGAACGGTTCTCAGTACACATGAATGGTTCTCAGTACACGCGACATGCGTATAGTTACACCACCCACTATTTTTGCATTAACAACTGTAGAAGTCACCATTAGTATCATCAGCACTCACTTCAGCCTCATGCTGGCTGCAAAAGATCAGTAAGAGACAGGTGTCCATCAGGGCCGGTTCTTGCCCTTGCGGCGCCCCGGGCAAAAGTTAGGGGCGTGGCTTAACATGCCACTTGTAGCGCCGCTGGAAAAAAAAGAAAAAAAAAAGTATACTTACTGTACCCCGCTCCTGTTTCCAGACCCTGCAGACCGGCGCCGCTCTTCTCCTCGGATCTATGGGAGAGACGTCAGTCCTGACGTCTCTCCCATAGCACAGCATAAGCGTTAGAGGTCAATTATGACCCCTAGCGTCTATGCCACAATGCTGTGCGGTGCGCGATGACGTCATCGCGCACCGCACACCAAAGGTCCTCTCCATGAAGGGAAACTAGACGCTTAGCGTCTGATTCCCTTCAGAGCGGGGGAGGACCAGCGCCACGAAGGGAAACCAGACGCATAGCGTCTGGTTCCCTTCTCACAGCGGGAGGGGGGGCACAGCGGGGGGACACTGCTGGGGCGCACACTGACAGTGGAGGATCTTGCCATGGTGCGGCGCCCTCCGGATGGCGCCGGCGCCCTCCGGAAGGCGGCGCCCCGGGCAAAAGTCCTGCTTGCCCGTGGCAAGATCCGCCACTGGTGTCCATCATCATACGCATGTCTCAGAATAGCACAGAAATCTGGGTACACACCCATGGCACTCCCACAAAACACATATCTTGCATGCATTTGCAAGCTAGCCTCCCAGTTGATTCCCAGAGCCTTTATCATGGTGCGTATGATGCGCTTGCATGGGGCAACACTTGCGCAGTTTACATAAAATCACTAGATGCATCCGCAATTGATCTTCCCTCCAAGTCAAAATTAGGTACAGTACTTACAAAAAATATTTTGCAATACATTAACAGCATATTTCTCTTCCTCATTAGGGGACAGGACCCAGTACTGCGGCCCCAGGACCCTGTACTGCCAAAGTCGTGTCACAGTGCGACCTCCAGCCCGGCCAAACTTACTGTGCATGTGTGGCTTATCCACGCCTCATCCAGCTCCATCCTCTACGGTAGAAGGACGTGCCCCTATGTATCTCTTCTGTGCAGAGAGGGTGAGTAACGCAAGAGACACTGCAAGTGCCACTGCAAGTGCCACTGTGTCACCGCCTCTAGTTGCACAATATGCACCACTGCTACCCAGGGACGTGCAGTCAGGGGAGGCAGTGCCTCCCCTGTCATTAATAATTAAAATAATACAAAGAAGACACATAAGACACATATTCTGTGTCATATGTATCCTCTTTATATTATTTCAATCATTTCAGTCCATTTAATTAGTTCAGAAGGCACTGATAGATAGTGCCTCCCGTAGACAGTGGGAACGGGGACAAAGCAAAGGGCGGGACCAAGCACTGGGCTGTAAAAGCCCATTAGAAAATAAGGGGAATGCGGCACTTATACAAGTGCCTCGCTGGCAGGGAAAGCACACCTCTCCCAGCGAGGCACATGTGATTGGACAGCGGATCCAGCGCTGGATCCGCTGGTCCAATCACACATACGCGGCGGGACCCGACACTTACTGTTGGACAGGAGAGGACCGGGAGCGGCGGCGGCGTGGAGACGCTGGATGACAAGCGCTCTCTCCAGATTGCCCTGGACAAGGTAAAAGCCAGAAGAGCGGTGATGGTGGGGATGTACCCAGGCAGAGGGAGCGCGGAGCCCCTGCACCAGCCCTACTGTGATACCCTGAAACTGCAAGCACAAATCAACTGTGGCACTACAGGTGCCAGCATGACTTTAATAAAAGTAAAATGTTTGCTGGAGTTGCATAACACTGAGCCAGCAGTCTACAGCTTGCAGCACAGAAGGGGTTAATAGCCCAACTCACAGTTAGACAGATCAGTCTGCAAAAAGCAAATGCAAGACTCACCAAATTGCAACTCAGGGCGGGAAATCCCAGATAAACTGAGAGCGGGAAATCCCAGATATAGAATGTGTCCCTGGGAATGCAAGGTTATAAAAAGGTTGTCCTGCAGCAGCCTAGGAGGACAGTCATTGAGGAGAGTGAGCAGACAGTGAGGTGGATTAGCCAGAAAGTTGTAGCCCCAGTGAGGGCTCCCCACATGTTTTGGTGGGGAGTGATGCCAGCCACAGCAAGGCACTCGACAGAGGGAGACATCGCAGTGTGAGAGCAGCAGTATGCAGAATCCAGTGAAAGGGTGATGCCAGGAGAAAAGTGTGCTAATGGTGTGAGTCTCAAGAGGTATCTGGGTGAAGTGGTCGGAAGCCACGCGGCGTGAGTAAGCGCCCCCATGGAAAAGTATCTCGAGAGGTATCTGGGTGAAGTGGGCGGAAAGCCACGCGGCGTGAGTAAGCGCCCCCAAGGAAAAGAATCCTCGCTAAGTAAGAGAGAGAGAGAGACGGTCACCTGATGTGTAGCACTACTGGTCACAGAATGCCCTGGTACGTAATGCTGTTTGCCATGTATATGCCGCTGCGACTAAGCGATGCGCTGGAGGAGGTGCCCTGATGTGTGATCCACTGTAACTGTTATGCTTTGTGCTGGAGGAATGTTCACAAGTTATCCCTGCAATATCCCTGTTTGATGTTTAAATAAACTTTATGCTGTTTTTCTGAGATGGCCTGACGCCCAATTCTTTATGCGCTGCACCGACACCTGTAGTCCACACCACAATGCACTTGTAATTAAACACCTGATTATTCAGGGCGCCCTCTGGTATCCGTGCCTGAACCCATGACTAGCCGGGGCAGAGTAAGTGTGATGCACTATACACAGTGGGGTATATTTACTAAGGTCCCGATTTTGACCGAGATGCCGTTTTTTCATCAAAGTGTCATCTCGGTAATTTACTAAACTCAAATCACGGCAGTGATGAGGGCATTCGTAATTTTTGGGTAGTCCATGAAAATAATTACGAATGAATACACCATCGGTCAAAACGCGGCTTTTTAAGTATGAATCTCGGTCATTTACTAAGAAGTGCAAAGCAAAAAAAAAAAAAAACACTGCCGTGAAAAATTACAACTTGTAAAAAAGTGCTAAAAAAAAACAGACCTGCTTTTTTAATCCGTGATTGTATAGGCATGCAGGGATCCATGAGATCCGTGCATGTATATCAGTGGGAAGGGGTGGGAAAGTGGTTATTTTCTAAAAAAAAATTGCGTGGGGTCCCCCCTCCTAAGCATAACCAGCCTCGGGCTCTTTGAGCCGATCCTGGTTGCAGAAATATGGGGAAAAAATTGACAGGGGTTCCCCCATATTTAAGCAACCAGCATCGGGCTCTGCGCCTGGTCCTGGTTCCAAAAATACGGGGGACAAAAAGAGTAGGGGTCCCCCGTATTTTTAAAACCAGCACCGGGCTCCACTAGCTGGACAGATAATGCCACAGCCGGGGGTCACTTTTATATAGTGCCCTGCGGCCGTGGCATCAGAAATCCAACTAGTCACCCCTGGCCGGGGTACCCTGGGGGAGTGGGGACCCCTTCAATCAAGGGGTCCCCCCCCCCAGCCACCCAAGGGCCAGAGGTGAAGCCCGAGGCTGTCCCCCCCATCCAATTGGCTGCGGATGGGGGGCTGATAGCCTTTTGTGAAAATGAAAAGATATTGTTTTTAGTAGCAGTACTACAAGGCCCAGCAAGCCTCCCCCGCATGCTGGTACTTGGAGAACCACAAGTACCAGCATGCGGCGGAAAAACGGGCCCGCTGGTACCTGTAGTACTACTACTAAAAAAATACCCAAAAAAAGACAAGACACACACACCTTGAAAGTAAAGATTTATTACATACATCCACACAAACATACAAACATACTTACCTTATGTTCACACGCAGGTCGGTCCTCTTCTCCAGTA
Organism: Pseudophryne corroboree; assembly: GCF_028390025.1. NCBI lineage: Eukaryota > Metazoa > Chordata > Amphibia > Anura > Myobatrachidae > Pseudophryne > Pseudophryne corroboree. The sequence continues at coordinate 160,860,209 of NC_086448.1, forward strand.
GAATCCAAGGGGTACCTGTTGAATAAATTAGACTCACCAGCTCCAGGGTCCCAGGCTCCTCGTAGCATCCATTTGTAATCCACGTACTTGAATAAAATAAAAAAACGGACACCCGAGCCACGCACTGAAAGGGGACCCATGTTTGCACATGGGTCCCCTTTCCCCGACTGCCAGAAACCCACTCTGACTTCTGTCTAAGTGGGTTTCTTCAGCCAATCAGGGAGCGCCACGTTGTAGCACCCTCCTGATCGGCTGTGTGCTCCTGTACTGACTGACAGGCAGCACGCGGCAGTGTTACAATGTAGCGCCTATGCGCTCCATTGTAACCAATGGTGGGAACTTTCTGCTCAGCGGTGAGGTCACTTTCGGTCAACCGCAGGGCAGAAAGTTCCCACCATTGGTTACAATGGAGCGCATAGGCGCTACATTGTAACACTGCCGCGTGCTGCCTGTCAGTCAGTACAGGAGCACACAGCCGATCAGGAGGGTGCTACAACGTGGCGCTCCCTGATTGGCTGAATAAACCCACTTAGACAGAAGTCAGAGTGGGTTTCTGGCAGTCAGGGAAAGGGGACCCATGTGCAAACATGGGTCCCCTTTCAGTGCGTGGCTCGGGTGTCCGTTTTTTAAATTTTATTCAAGTACGTGGATTACAAATGGATGCTACGAGGAGCCTGGGACCCTGGAGCTGGTGAGTCTAATTTATTCAACAGGTACCCCTTGGATTCTACTGGAGAAGAGGACCGACCTGCGTGTGAACATAAGGTAAGTATGTTTGTATGTTTGTGTGGATGTATGTAATAAATCTTTACTTTCAAGGTGTGTGTGTCTTGTCTTTTTTTGGGTATTTTTTTAGTAGTAGTACTACAGGTACCAGCGGGCCCGTTTTTCCGCCGCATGCTGGTACTTGTGGTTCTCCAAGTACCAGCATGCGGGGGAGGCTTGCTGGGCCTTGTAGTACTGCTTCTAAAAACAATATCTTTTCATTTTCACAAAAGGCTATCAGCCCCCCATCCGCAGCCAATTGGATGGGGGGGACAGCCTCGGGCTTCACCCCTGGCCCTTGGGTGGCTGGGGGGGGGACCCCTTGATTGAAGGGGTCCCCACTCCCCCAGGGTACCCCGGCCAGGGGTGACTAGTTGGATTTCTGATGCCACGGCCGCAGGGCACTATATAAAAGTGACCCCCGGCTGTGGCATTATCTGTCCAGCTAGTGGAGCCTGGTGCTGGTTTTAAAAATACGGGGGACCCCTACTCTTTTTGTCCCCCGTATTTTTGGAACCAGGACCAGGCGCAGAGCCCGATGCTGGTTGCTTAAATATGGGGGAACCCATGTCATTTTTTCCCCCATATTTCTGCAACCAGGATCGGCTCAAAGAGCCCGAGGCTGGTTATGCTTAGGAGGGGGGACCCCACGCAATTTTGTTTTAAGTTTTACAGTGTTTATTTAAAAAAAAAAAATTAACCCCAGCACGGATCACACAGATCCGGCCGAGATTCATTTTGAAAAAGTCGGCAGTGTTTTGCTAATCACTGCCGTAAAAAACAGAAAAAAAAAACGAATGACATCGACATCGGAAAACCCGAAAAGGCAAAATACGGCAGCTTAGTAAATTAGACGTAATCAATTCAAAAAGTTGCAATTTTACACTGTCGATGTCATTCGTGATTGAACTTTGACCTTTTTCCGAAAATTACGAATGTTAGTAAATATACCCCAGTGACTGCAGATTTTGCACACCTAATACCAGTGGGCTATCACACTACTACCGCCCGTGTGACGAAGGCGCTGCTGCTGCTGTGTCGCGAGTGCTGCTGCTGCAGCTCCCTGGGGACTCTGTGTGTGTAGCCTACCCGCCTGCTGCCCTCATCTAGCTGCTGCTTTGTCACATATACTCCGTGTGGGTGCTGCTGTACATTGTGTGTGTGTGTGTGTGTGTGTGTGTGTGTGTGTGTGTTTGTGTGTGTGTGTGTGTGTGTGTGTGTGTGTGTGTGTGTGTGTGTGTGTGTATACCATGCTGTGTAGTGTGTGTGTGTGTGTGTGTGTGTGTGTGTGTGTGTGTGTGTGTATGGTGGTGATGCTGCTGCTGTGAAGTGTGTATATACTGTGTGGTGCTACTGTGCAATGTGGATATATTATGTATACAGGTGCACTGTATATGCTGTGCCAGCAGGAGTAGTCACCCAGTGCATGGCATGTCATGCGTGATGGGCACAATGCTGCTGCTGCCGCCGCTGTGTATGATGTAACACGCTGTCGTGTCTCGCACCCGGACTGATCGCCTCTGTGTCCCCGTTTGCTCTCCAGGGCCGCTCCTAATTGGCTGCCGGTCCACGGCAGATTTGAAATAGTAGGGCTGCGGTCATAGGAGCCGCCCACAGTACCACCGACCACAGCCTCCTGCCTCCGCCCTCAGTCCTTCTCTGCACCTCCGCCTCCTCCGCACCTTGCCGACCACAGCATCCTCAGCACTGCCGCTGCTAAATAGGTAATCTTACCCTGCTGCCTTTCTCTCTCCCTAGTCCCTACTGTATGTCCTTGCTGTCCCTCTCTCTGTCACTCTCCCTATGTCCCTGCTGTCACTTTCCATGTCCCTCTGTCACTCTCCCTGTCCCTATGTCCCTGCTGTCATTTTCCCTGTCCCTCTCTCACTGTCCCTGTCCCTATGTCCAGGCGTTCACTTTCCCTGAATTTTGTCTCATTCCATGTGGCATAATTTGGAATTTCAGCTCATTCCATGTGCTATAATGTGAATTTCAGCTCATACCCATACCTCCCAACTTTCACTCGGATTGAAGAGGGACACACGCGCGTGGCCTATGAAAAGGGGGCATGGCTTCACCATACCGTGTGCTATAATGTCAATTTTGGCTCATTCTGTGTGCTATAATGTCAATTTCGGCTCATGCCGTGTGCTATAATGTGAAAGGGGCACCAGTACTAGATAGTACAAGGGGTCCTACTATTGTGGTGCATAATGTGTATATGGTGTGGTAAACTACACTGAAGGACATACCCCCTTTTGAGTGGCCATGCCCCTTTTTCCGGAGGTGCAAACATAATTGCAACCTTCACTTTTCCATACCCCCACTTCAAAATTTCCACTTCGATCACTGTATATATATATATATATATATATATATATATATATATGCCTCCCCAGCCAATGTCCTCACCGTACGTCACTGCTGCTACCACTGTATATTAACAATGGTATGTGCCTGACTTAGCAGCACACCACCTGTATTAATCCCCACATGTTCCTGGCTGTCTGCCTACTGTACTAACCAAGCGCTATTCTGCAGCCTGTTCTGCCTGGTTAATAAACTACAACCTGGTTAAGTTATTCCATCACAAACCACTGCCACCAGGGGACGTAGCCTGACTTTGTGGGGCCATAGTAACATTTTGAAGGGGCCCCTGTCCCAGTGCTTCTCGAGAGACACCTCTCCGCAGCAGTTGATAATTTTATTCCCCATAATAGTGCCGTAGTTCATTTTCTGAACCCTAGTAGTGCCCAAGTTCACATTATGTCCCATTGTTGGGCTGCCAGTACACATTATGCAACATAGTACCTCCAATTCACATTCTAACATACGGGCTAGATGCATCATCGCTTGGAGAGTGATAAAATGGAGAAAGAAAAATTGGAAGCCAATCAGGTACTAACTGCCATGTCACAGACTGTGTTTGAAAAATGGCAGTTAGGAGCTGATTGGCTGGTCATTTATCACTCTCCATTTTATCACTTTCCAAGTGATGATGCATCTGGCTCACAGTGTCCCTAGTTCATATTGTACCACATTACAGTGCCCCCAGTATATATTACAATGAGCAGGTCCAGGGGTATACTGTACCTAGATATATTGCAGGTCCCATGGCAATGATTGTAAAGGCCCCTAAGTACCACCCAATCGTGAAAAGTGTATATAACACAAGTAACTTTAACAGGGAAAGTGAGCCCCTTTTAGCTCCGGGCCCCATAGCAGCTGCACTCCTGGCACCTATGGTAACTACGCTCTTGGCTGCCACCTTTTACCACATCTATAGGTTCTGCCAATACTCCCATAATTATGAGATGGTTTTACATGAAGCCATAAAAACTCTTTAACATGTTTTCTTATAGCAGCATTGTAATAAAACTACTTATGGGTTTTCAGTCAGAAACAAGGGGAAGAAGCAGCACCTCCTAGTATACTTTTAAGCAAAATAAATGCAAAATATTGTTTTGTAAAACTTCACAGAATTTAATTACAACTCTGAAGTCTTGGGCAAGTGGCAATTATTCTAGATACAAGCATTGATGTATTAACTATAGATATAATAAGCAAGCAGGAAACAATGTTCAGGGCGGCTACCTTGAAACAGGTTATATTGTTTTTACTTTTAACGTTTTATGTTGATCTTTATCAGCCACCTGTTTTTCTCACTAAAAGTAATGGAGATGGGGTTTAAAACAAGGCACATACAGTACAGTAAGCATCTAGCTTGTAGAGTGTGCCATAGCAGGCTGTCAGGCAATGTACTATAATAAAGGTCTAGCCCATCCAACATCCTACTTTGCCATAAGGTAGCAACTCGTTCAATAAATAAAATCTATGTTTAACAAACTGTTAAAAGGTACACTGATCCTGGTACTGATATGTGCAAAGTCAATCAGCACATTGTTTCTGGAACAATAGCATAAAGCTACAGTAGGTATACACTTGAACCATATAAAAAAACTATGCAACGGCAGTTCCAATTTCACTTGCAATCATAAAGTCCCAGAACACACGATTTCTTGCTTACATACTATGCAATCTTCGAAACAGTGACCTGATATATTGTGTCCAGAGATTATATCTAACTGTTGCTCCTATACACACTGGGGGTTATTCAGACCCTGTAGCAACTGCTACGGGATGCGCAAAGTACCGATTATACTGTAGGTACTTTGGACCCTTTCTGTGCGTTTGCAGATGAGTCCTGGGATGAGGGAAGCAAGACTGCAGCAGACAGTCTGATGCCTTCTAGGGGTCTGCGGCGACGGCCTCCATTTGTGAAAACGGAGGCGAGTTGCTGCCATTTAGGGGGAGGGAAGAGGCCTGGGATCTCCATCGTAGGAAGAAGCAGTGATAGCAACTCCAACCACATCTGAATCAGGCCCACTACGCAATCATCATGTAGAAAGTAACGTGCCCAACTTTGGTGGCAGAAGAGAGAAGTCAGGCCCCAGGGACTGCAGACAGAGAAGATCCCCATACTAATATAGAGACAGGAGCCATCATCAGAAGGAGTACAAAGTGGCTTGTAATACTGTCCCAATTGGTTGTCTGTATATTTACTAATAGTATGAACGTTGGTTGTTTAGGGTATTACAATATTTTTCACTGCTTCAAATAACTGTTATGCTGGTTATAATAAATCGAGTTTATTGTTTATGAATATTAGCAACACAAACCAGTTCCATAACTAGGACTGCATCAGGAACAAAGTGCATCTCATTCTGGAGGCCATCTCCTGAACATTAGAGATGAGCGGGTTCGGTTTCTCTGAATCCGAACCCGCACGAACTTCATGTTTTTTTCACGGGTCCGAGCAGACTCGGATCCTCCCGCCTTGCTCGGTTAACCCGAGTGCGCCCGAACGTCATCATGACGCTGTCGGATTCTCGCGAGACTCGGATTCTATATAAGGAGCCGCGCGTCGCCGCCATTTTCACACGTGCATTGAGATTGATAGGGAGAGGACGTGGCTGGCGTCCTCTCCATTTAGATTAGGGTTGAGAGAGAGAGAGAGAGAGATTGACCTGAGGCTGTGATACTGTAGAAGAGAGTGCAGAGTTTAGTGACTGACGACCACAGTGACCACCAGACAGTGCAGTTGTTTGTTTTATTTAATATATCCGTTCTCTGCCTGAAAAAAACGATACACACAGTGACTCAGTCACATACCATATCTGTGTGCACTGCTCAGCCCAGTGTGCTGCATCAATGTATATATATATCTGACTGTGCTCAGCTCACACAGCTTATAATTGTGGGGGAGACTGGGGAGCACTGCAGTGCCAGTTATAGGTTATAGCAGGAGCCAGGAGTACATAATATTATATTAAAATTAAACAGTGCACACTTCTGCTGCAGGAGTGCCACTGACAGTGTGACTAGTGACCAGTGACCTGACCACCAGTATATATATTAGTAGTATACTATCTCTTTATCAACCAGTCTATATTAGCAGCAGACACAGTACAGTGCGGTAGTTCACGGCTGTGGCTACCTCTGTGTCGGCACTCGGCAGCCCGTCCATAATTGTATATACCACCTAACCGTGGTTTTTTTTTCTTTCTTTATAGTCATACTAGTTACGAGTATACTATCTCTTTATCAACCAGTCTATATTAGCAGCAGACACAGTACAGTGCGGTAGTTCACGGCTGTGGCTACCTCTGTGTCGGCACTCGGCAGCCCGTCCATAATTGTATATACCACCTAACCGTGGTTTTTTTTTCTTTCTTTATACATACATACTAGTTACGAGTATACTATCTCTTTATCAACCAGTCTATATTAGCAGCAGACACAGTACAGTGCGGTAGTTCACGGCTGTGGCTACCTCTGTGTCGGCACTCGGCAGCCCGTCCATAATTGTATATACCACCTAACCGTGGTTTTTTTTTCTTTCTTTATACATACATACTAGTTACGAGTATACTATCTCTTTATCAACCAGTCTATATATTAGCAGCAGACACAGTACAGTGCGGTAGTTCACGGCTGTGGCTACCTCTGTGTCGGCACTCGGCAGCCCGTCCATAATTGTATATACCACCTAACCGTGGTTTTTTTTTCTTTCTTTATACATACATACTAGTTACGAGTAGAGATGAGCGCCTGAAATTTTTCGGGTTTTGTGTTTTGGTTTTGGGTTCGGTTCCGCGGCCGTGTTTTGGGTTCGAACGCGTTTTGGCAAAACCTCACCGAATTTTTTTTCGTCGGATTCGGGTGTGTTTTGGATTCGGGTGTTTTTTTCCAAAAACACTAAAAAACAGCTTAAATCATAGAATTTGGGGGTCATTTTGATCCCAAAGTATTATTAACCTCAAAAACCATAATTTACACTCATTTTCAGTCTATTCTGAATACCTCACACCTCACAATATTATTTTTAGTCCTAAAATTTGCACCGAGGTCGCTGTGTGAGTAAGATAAGCGACCCTAGTGGCCGACACAAACACCGGGCCCATCTAGGAGTGGCACTGCAGTGTCACGCAGGATGTCCCTTCCAAAAAACCCTCCCCAAACAGCACATGACGCAAAGAAAAAAAGAGGCGCAATGAGGTAGCTGTGTGAGTAAGATTAGCGACCCTAGTGGCCGACACAAACACCGGGCCCATCTAGGAGTGGCACTGCAGTGTCACGCAGGATGGCCCTTCCAAAAAACCCTCCCCAAACAGCACATGACGCAAAGAAAAAAAGAGGCGCAATGAGGTAGCTGTGTGAGTAAGATTAGCGACCCTAGTGGCCGACACAAACACCGGGCCCATCTAGGAGTGGCACTGCAGTGTCACGCAGGATGGCCCTTCCAAAAAACCCTCCCCAAACAGCACATGACGCAAAGAAAAAAAGAGGCGCAATGAGGTAGCTGACTGTGTGAGTAAGATTAGCGACCCTAGTGGCCGACACAAACACCGGGCCCATCTAGGAGTGGCACTGCAGTGTCACGCAGGATGTCCCTTCCAAAAAACCCTCCCCAAACAGCACATGACGCAAAGAAAAAAAGAGGCGCAATGAGGTAGCTGTGTGAGTAAGATTAGCGACCCTAGTGGCCGACACAAACACCGGGCCCATCTAGGAGTGGCACTGCAGTGTCACGCAGGATGGCCCTTCCAAAAAACCCTCCCCAAACAGCACATGACGCAAAGAAAAAAAGAGGCGCAATGAGGTAGCTGACTGTGTGAGTAAGATTAGCGACCCTAGTGGCCGACACAAACACCGGGCACATCTAGGAGTGGCACTGCAGTGTCACGCAGGATGTCCCTTCCAAAAAACCCTCCCCAAACAGCACATGACGCAAAGAAAAAAAGAGGCGCAATGAGGTAGCTGACTGTGTGAGTAAGATTAGCGACCCTAGTGGCCGACACAAACACCGGGCCCATCTAGGAGTGGCACTGCAGTGTCACGCAGGATGTCCCTTCCAAAAAACCCTCCCCAAACAGCACATGACGCAAAGAAAAAAAGAGGCGCAATGAGGTAGCTGACTGTGTGAGTAAGATTAGCGACCCTAGTGGCCGACACAAACACCGGGCCCATCTAGGAGTGGCACTGCAGTGTCACGCAGGATGTCCCTTCCAAAAAACCCTCCCCAAACAGCACATGACGCAAAGAAAAAAAGAGGCGCAATGAGGTAGCTGACTGTGTGAGTAAGATTAGCGACCCTAGTGGCCGACACAAACACCGGGCCCATCTAGGAGTGGCACTGCAGTGTCACGCAGGATGTCCCTTCCAAAAAACCCTCCCCAATCAGCACATGATGCAAAGAAAAAGAAAAGAAAAAAGAGGTGCAAGATGGAATTGTCCTTGGGCCCTCCCACCCACCCTTATGTTGTATAAACAAAACAGGACATGCACACTTTAACCAACCCATCATTTCAGTGACAGGGTCTGCCACACGACTGTGACTGATATGACGGGTTGGTTTGGACCCCCCCCAAAAAAGAAGCAATTAATCTCTCCTTGCACAAACTGGCTCTACAGAGGCAAGATGTCCACCTCATCTTCACCCTCCGATATATCACCGTGTACATCCCCCTCCTCACAGATTATCAATTCGTCCCCACTGGAATCCACCATCTCAGCTCCCTGTGTACTTTGTGGAGGCAATTGCTGCTGGTCAATGTCTCCGCGGAGGAATTGATTATAATTCATTTTAATGAACATCATCTTCTCCACATTTTCTGGATGTAACCTCGTACGCCGATTGCTGACAAGGTGAGCGGCGGCACTAAACACTCTTTCGGAGTACACACTTGTGGGAGGGCAACTTAGGTAGAATAAAGCCAGTTTGTGCAAGGGCCTCCAAATTGCCTCTTTTTCCTGCCAGTATAAGTACGGACTGTGTGACGTGCCTACTTGGATGCGGTCACTCATATAATCCTCCACCATTCTATCAATGTTGAGAGAATCATATGCAGTGACAGTAGACGACATGTCCGTAATCGTTGTCAGGTCCTTCAGTCCGGACCAGATGTCAGCATCAGCAGTCGCTCCAGACTGCCCTGCATCACCGCCAGCGGGTGGGCTCGGAATTCTGAGCCTTTTCCTCGCACCCCCAGTTGCGGGAGAATGTGAAGGAGGAGATGTTGACAGGTCGCGTTCCGCTTGACTTGACAATTTTGTCACCAGCAGGTCTTTCAACCCCAGCAGACCTGTGTCTGCCGGAAAGAGAGATCCAAGGTAGGCTTTAAATCTAGGATCGAGCACGGTGGCCAAAATGTAGTGCTCTGATTTCAACAGATTGACCACCCGTGAATCCTTGTTAAGCGAATTAAGGGCTCCATCCACAAGTCCCACATGCCTAGCGGAATCGCTCCCTTTTAGCTCCTTCTTCAATGCCTCCAGCTTCTTCTGCAAAAGCCTGATGAGGGGAATGACCTGACTCAGGCTGGCAGTGTCTGAACTGACTTCACGTGTGGCAAGTTCAAAGGGCATCAGAACCTTGCACAACGTTGAAATCATTCTCCACTGCACTTGAGACAGGTGCATTCCATCTCCTATATCGTGCTCAATTGTATAGGCTTGAATGGCCTTTTGCTGCTCCTCCAACCTCTGAAGCATATAGAGGGTTGAATTCCACCTCGTTACCACTTCTTGCTTCAGATGATGGCAGGGCAGGTTCAGTAGTTTTTGGTGGTGCTCCAGTCTTCTGTACGTGGTGCCTGTACGCCGAAAGTGTCCCGCAATTTTTCTGGCCACCGACAGCATCTCTTGCACGCCCCTGTCGTTTTTTAAAAAATTCTGCACCACCAAATTCAAGGTATGTGCAAAACATGGGACGTGCTGGAATTGGCCCAGATTTAATGCACACACAATATTGCTGGCGTTGTCCGATGCCACAAATCCACAGGAGAGTCCAATTGGGGTAAGCCATTCCGCGATGATCTTCCTCAGTTGCCTTAAGAGGTTTTCAGCTGTGTGCGTATTCTGGAAAGCGGTGATACAAAGCGTAGCCTGCCTAGGAAAGAGTTGGCGTTTGCGAGATGCTGCTACTGGTGCCGCCGCTGCTGTTCTTGCGGCGGGAGTCCATACATCTACCCAGTGGGCTGTCACAGTCATATAGTCCTGACCCTGCCCTGCTCCACTTGTCCACATGTCCGTGGTTAAGTGGACATTGGGTACAGCTGCATTTTTTAGGACACTGGTGACTCTTTTTCTGAGGTCTGTGTACATTTTCGGTATCGCCTGCCTAGAGAAATGGAACCTAGATGGTATTTGGTACCGGGGACACAGTACCTCCAACAAGTCTCTAGTTGGCTCTGCAGTAATGATGGATACCGGAACCACGTTTCTCACCACCCAGGATGCCAAGGCCTCAGTTATCCGCTTTGCAGTAGGATGACTGCTGTGATATTTCATCTTCCTCGCAAAGGACTGTTGAACAGTCAATTGCTTACTGGAAGTAGTACAAGTGGGCTTACGACTTCCCCTCTGGGATGACCATCGACTCCCAGCGGCAACAACAGCAGCGCCAGCAGCAGTAGGCATTACACGCAAGGATGCATCGGAGGAATCCCAGGCAGGAGAGGACTCGTCAGAATTGCCAGTGACATGGCCTGCAGGACTATTGGCATTCCTGGGGAAGGAGGAAATTGACACTGAGGGAGTTGGTGGGGTGGTTTGCGTGAGCTTGGTTACAAGAGGAAGGGATTTACTGGTCAGTGGACTGCTTCCGCTGTCACCCAAAGTTTTTGAACTTGTCACTGACTTATTATGAATGCGCTGCAGGTGACGTATAAGGGAGGATGTTCCGAGGTGGTTAACGTCCTTACCCCTACTTATTACAGCTTGACAAAGGGAACACACGGCTTGACACCTGTTGTCCGCATTTCTGGTGAAATACCTCCACACCGAAGAGCTGATTTTTTTGGTATTTTCACCTGGCATGTCAACGGCCATATTCCTCCCACGGACAACAGGTGTCTCCCCGGGTGCCTGACTTAAACAAACCACCTCACCATCAGAATCCTCCTGGTCAATTTCCTCCCCAGCGCCAGCAACACCCATATCCTCCTCATCCTGGTGTACTTCAACACTGACATCTTCAATCTGACTATCAGGAACTGGACTGCGGGTGCTCCTTCCAGCACTTGCAGGGGGCGTGCAAATGGTGGAAGGCGCATGCTCTTCACGTCCAGTGTTGGGAAGGTCAGGCATCGCAACCGACACAATTGGACTCTCCTTGTGGATTTGGGATTTCAAAGAACGCACAGTTCTTTGCGGTGCTTTTGCCAGCTTGAGTCTTTTCAGTTTTCTAGCGAGAGGCTGAGTGCTTCCATCCTCATGTGAAGCTGAACCACTAGCCATGAACATAGGCCAGGGCCTCAGCCGTTCCTTGCCACTCCGTGTGGTAAATGGCATATTGGCAAGTTTACGCTTCTCCTCCGACAATTTTATTTTAGGTTTTGGAGTCCTTTTTTTACTGATATTTGGTGTTTTGGTTTTGACATGCTCTGTACTATGCCATTGGGCATCGGCCTTGGCAGACGACGTTGCTGGCATTTCATCGTCTCGGCCATGACTAGTGGCAGCAGCTTCAGCACGAGGTGGAAGTGGATCTTGATCTTTCCCTAATTTTGGAACCTCAACATTTTTGTTCTCCATATTTTAATAGGCACAACTAAAAGGCACCTCAGGTAAACAATGGAGATGGATGGATTGGATACTAGTATACAATTATGGACGGGCTGCCGAGTGCCGACACAGAGGTAGCCACAGCCGTGAACTACCGCACTGTACTGTGTCTGCTGCTAATATAGACTGGTTGATAAAGAGATAGTATACTCGTAACTAGTATGTATGTATAAAGAAAGAAAAAAAAACCACGGTTAGGTGGTATATACAATTATGGACGGGCTGCCGAGTGCCGACACAGAGGTAGCCACAGCCGTGAACTACCGCACTGTACTGTGTCTGCTGCTAATATATAGACTGGTTGATAAAGAGATAGTATACTCGTAACTAGTATGTATGTATAAAGAAAGAAAAAAAAAACCACGGTTAGGTGGTATATACAATTATGGACGGGCTGCCGAGTGCCGACACAGAGGTAGCCACAGCCGTGAACTACCGCACTGTACTGTGTCTGCTGCTAATATATAGACTGGTTGATAAAGAGATAGTATACTCGTAACTAGTATGTATGTATAAAGAAAGAAAAAAAAACCACGGTTAGGTGGTATATACAATTATGGACGGGCTGCCGAGTGCCGACACAGAGGTAGCCACAGCCGTGAACTACCGCACTGTACTGTGTCTGCTGCTAATATATAGACTGGTTGATAAAGAGATAGTATACTCGTAACTAGTATGTATGTATAAAGAAAGAAAAAAAAACCACGGTTAGGTGGTATATACAATTATGGACGGGCTGCCGAGTGCCGACACAGAGGTAGCCACAGCCGTGAACTACCGCACTGTACTGTGTCTGCTGCTAATATATAGACTGGTTGATAAAGAGATAGTATACTCGTAACTAGTATGTATGTATAAAGAAAGAAAAAAAAACCACGGTTAGGTGGTATATACAATTATGGACGGGCTGCCGAGTGCCGACACAGAGGTAGCCACAGCCGTGAACTACCGCACTGTACTGTGTCTGCTGCTAATATATAGACTGGTTGATAAAGAGATAGTATACTCGTAACTAGTATGTATGTATAAAGAAAGAAAAAAAAACCACGGTTAGGTGGTATATACAATTATGGACGGGCTGCCGAGTGCCGACACAGAGGTAGCCACAGCCGTGAACTACCGCACTGTACTGTGTCTGCTGCTAATATATAGACTGGTTGATAAAGAGATAGTATACTCGTAACTAGTATGTATGTATAAAGAAAGAAAAAAAAACCACGGTTAGGTCACTGGTATATACAATTATGGACGGGCTGCCGAGTGCCGACACAGAGGTAGCCACAGCCGTGAACTACCGCACTGTACTGTGTCTGCTGCTAATATAGACTGGTTGATAAAGAGATAGTATACTACTAATATTATATACTGGTGGTCAGGTCACTGGTCACTAGTCACACTGGCAGTGGCACTCCTGCAGCAAAAGTGTGCACTGTTTAATTTTAATATAATATTATGTACTCCTGGCTCCTGCTATAACCTATAACTGGCACTGCAGTAGTGCTCCCCAGTCTCCCCCACAATTATAAGCTGTGTGAGCTGAGCAGTCAGACAGATATATAATATATATAGATGATGCAGCACACTGGCCTGAGCCTGAGCAGTGCACACAGATATGGTATGTGACTGAGTCACTGTGTGCTGTGTATCGCTTTTTTCAGGCAGAGAACGGATTATAAATAAAAGTGGTGGTCACTGGTCACTATCAGCAAAACTCTGCACTGTACACTACTGAGTACTCCTAATGCTCCCCAAAATTAGTAAATCAAGTGTCTCTCTAATCTATTCTAATTCTAAACGGAGAGGACGCCAGCCACGTCCTCTCCCTATCAATCTCAATGCACGTGTGAAAATGGCGGCGACGCGCGGCTCCTTATATAGAATCCGAGTCTCGCGATAGAATCCGAGCCTCGCGAGAATCCGACAGCGTCATGATGACGTTCGGGCGCGCTCGGGTTAACCGAGCAAGGCGGGAAGATCCGAGTCGCTCGGACCCGTGAAAAAAAACATGAAGTTCTGGCGGGTTCGGATTCAGAGAAACCGAACCCGCTCATCTCTAGTTACGAGTATACTATCTCTTTATCAACCAGTCTATATATTAGCAGCAGACACAGTACAGTGCGGTAGTTCACGGCTGTGGCTACCTCTGTGTCGGCACTCGGCAGCCCGTCCATAATTGTATATACCACCTAACCGTGGTTTTTTTTTCTTTCTTTATACATACATACTAGTTACGAGTATACTATCTCTTTATCAACCAGTCTATATTAGCAGCAGACACAGTACAGTGCGGTAGTTCACGGCTGTGGCTACCTCTGTGTCGGCACTCGGCAGCCCGTCCATAATTGTATATACCACCTAACCGTGGTTTTTTTTTCTTTCTTTATACATACATACTAGTTACGAGTATACAATCTCTTTATCAACCAGTCTATATATTAGCAGCAGACACAGTACAGTGCGGTAGTTCACGGCTGTGGCTACCTCTGTGTCGGCACTCGGCAGCCCGTCCATAATTGTATATACCACCTAACCGTGGTTTTTTTTTCTTTCTTTATAGTCATACTAGTTACGAGTATACTATCTCTTTGATCAACCAGTCTATATTAGCAGCAGACACAGTACAGTGCGGTAGTTCACGGCTGTGGCTACCTCTGTGTCGGCACTCGGCAGCCCGTCCATAATTGTATATACCACCTAACCGTGGTTTTTTTTTCTTTCTTTATAGTCATACTAGTTACGAGTATACTATCTCTTTATCAACCAGTCTATATTAGCAGCAGACACAGTACAGTGCGGTAGTTCACGGCTGTGGCTACCTCTGTGTCGGCACTCGGCAGCCCGTCCATAATTGTATATACCACCTAACCGTGGTTTTTTTTTCTTTCTTTATACATACATACTAGTTACGAGTATACTATCTCTTTATCAACCAGTCTATATTAGCAGCAGACACAGTACAGTGCGGTAGTTCACGGCTGTGGCTACCTCTGTGTCGGCACTCGGCAGCCCGTCCATAATTGTATATACCACCTAACCGTGGTTTTTTTTTCTTTCTTTATACATACATACTAGTTACGAGTATACTATCTCTTTATCAACCAGTCTATATATTAGCAGCAGACACAGTACAGTGCGGTAGTTCACGGCTGTGGCTACCTCTGTGTCGGCACTCGGCAGCCCGTCCATAATTGTATATACCACCTAACC